>NC_060953.1:35465011-35467298 GCF_022045245.1 Lucilia cuprina | reverse complement strand
ATCAGTTAAGTATACAGTTTTTCAATAACAGCGATACAATTTTAATTAGTTTAACTAAATATTTATCATGGTAACCGATTTCCCATCGATCTGTTTTCTGTGTGTATAGAATTTAAAAGTGTTTTTACCGTTGTCTGGGACCAAGTCGAAATAATGGACCGATTTAAACCAATTTCAAAAGGCTTAGTACTTGGACCAAGAAAAGAGTGTGTACCATTTCATCCAATTATCTTGAAAATTGCGACCTGTACCTTGTAGATAAGGTCAGCCAGACGGACGGACAGACGGAAATAGCTTAATCGACTCAGCAATAGTTTATTTTGTGTTGAAAATGGGCCATATCGGTAAATTGTTTCACATAACTCCGACCTCCGAAATACGGTTTAAGCAATAATAACTGGTTTAAAATACACCAGTATAGCGATAAAATTTCACGTACACAAGTTTTATATGAACCAAGATTTTCACAGCAAATTTTATGACGATTGGCCTATAATGGACCCCATAAAGATGCTATTCAGAAAAAGACTTTAAGGTTATTACTTTAAATTTCATCGTAAACATAAAAAAGTACGGCAATGAAATTCGACGAAATTTTTATAAGAATCGGTCCATAATTGGCCTTCCCCCATTTAACATTTATAAGAATCTTTAAAACTTCTATATACATATGTAGCAATAAAATTCGACACATACAAATTTTTTGAGGGTCGGGACAAATTCACACTACACCCATAAAAAACAACAAATTATTAAGACATCAAAATCTTTTTATTAGATTTTATGAGGATCGGAACATAATTGACCATACACGCATATGCCCTTGATGATTTCTAGAAAATGACTTCAACGCACATTATTGTCTTAAAAATGTTGTTATACCTATAAATTTTGTAGGAACCAAAATATATAAACATATATCAATAATTATGTGGATCAGTCGATAACTGACCCAACCACGAAGTACACTCTACCCCAATTGAATACACTATTCCGAAAATAGTATTGATATAATATAATAAAATTCAGCATCAATATGTGATAAAATATTACAGATTTAAATACTATATTTAAACCGATGCGGCGTCCAACTTTTAACAAGCAAGAAGTTGTCGGTTTGTCCTTCGTTAACTCATACAAGTTATAATTTTCTTTGAAAATTCTCAAAACAGTTAATTCCTTATGAATAAATTAAGTAGCATTAACATTTTGAATTATGAATACAATTTTGAAAGAAAAACAAAACTAAAACACGTGTTAAGGCTTAAAACATCATCTAAAATTGTTGTAAAAACCAGGCACAACCATAATTTTGCAAATAAATATAAAAACATACTGTCTCACACTGAGGGCTGTTATGAGTTGTATGATCAAGATATGGAGTGTGTTTGTCTCGTAGAAGTATTTATTTGGTTAGAAAAGAAAACATACCCAAAGAACATTTTAACTATGAAGGCTGTCTGTTGACTATTGAAAATGGGACTTAGTAAGTGAACGTGTGTACGCACGGCATCCCAGAATTTTACTCTTCTTTTGATATGTATATTTAGAGTTTATTCTCCATTTGGTTTAATATTGTTTCAATATCTTTGTTATTGTAACAATGTTTTTATACTACTTTCTTTTTCGGTTGGCCACTTTGGGTAGACTTTGCTACTGCTATTTTAAGGACTACAATGATAAACAAGTTGTAAGTATTGTTATTCAAACATGAAATTTAAATTGTTGGGTGGATGTAAAACGTAATGAAAATCTAAAGAGAAATTTGATATTAATTTTCCCACTTATGTTGTTATCGATAAAGCAATAGACCGAGAACGCAAATTTTTATATGATCGAAATTTTTACAAAATATTTTGAATTTTCTACATATATAAAAAGGAATGTGTGTTTCTATTTTTGTTTGTTTGGTCTTTATAGACAGCTAAACGGCTGAATCGATTTTTCTAATATTTTCGCAGTGTGCTCCTGTATGTCTGGAAGGAACTATGGGCTACTTTAACTTAAAGTGCCACGCCCACATTCAACATTAATGTTAGAAGTCACACATCTCAGAAACTGCAAAAGTTAGAATCCTAAAGTTTTATATGGACAACTTTGACATCCATATCAGTATATCTGAAAAAAATATAACAGATAGACTAGACAATAGACTAGACTATAGACTAGACTATACTATATACTGAACTAGAACTGAACTAGAACTGAACTAGAACTGAACTAGAACTGAACTAGAACTGAACTAGAACTGAACTAGAACTGAACTAGAACTGAACTAGAACTGAAC
>NC_060953.1:35432517-35464911 GCF_022045245.1 Lucilia cuprina | reverse complement strand
CGAATTATACAATAATTACAATCGAATTTTGGGATAGTTGTTAGAACCGACTGAATTCGATTGGAAACAAATTTGGCTATCACAACGAATCTGTTTTCTCTGTGTATAAATAACATTGAAGAAGACATAACTTCCTCTACCAACATTTATAAGGATAGGCCCCAGACAACCGTAAAACACTTTTAAATTCTACATAAATGTATCCTTATAAATGTTGGTAGAGGAAGTTACGTCTCCTCTACCAACATTTATAAATAGGCCCATATTTACCACTGCTCCCCTATTAGCACTCTAGTAAAAAATCTGTGAAAATATTCAATGACTGTTGTAGGGAATCATTATGGTCGGCCATGTCCGACTATACGTTCATACTTGTTCTTCTTGGACATAATCGAAAATTTCGGATCATTGCCATCCATTCTCACAACATGTCCGAACCATTGTATACGTAATTTGATGAATTTTACAAAGTTTGCATCTTCATATAATTCATACATTGTTCCAGCCTTATGTGGTTTCTGTTTGATGGAATCATCATTTTATAACCCATCGATTATATATACCAAATACTATATAATGTTAATATTCGCAACACATTCCATTCCAAGCAATATAAAACGTTTATCCCACGATGATTTGTTACATAAACGCTGAATTATGTATTCTAGCTGTTTTTAACCCTAAAAATGTCTAAATGCCCATAATTGGTCATATAAATAACTCAGCATTTGCATTATTTTTGTTTTCTTTTGCGCTTTACCGTAGAAAGAGTGATATTATTACACATAAAATTGTTGGGTTATTTGTTTGTTTTTGTCTTTGGGAGGTTTTAACTTTTATTTAAAAGAAACTTGTATCGAATCAAAATTCCCACACCGAATTGTTTATTTATACGTCAATTTATTATTGTTGCTTTATTTTGTTTGTTAAGCAACTATGAAGAGTCAATTCCATTGCCTTTTCCACGGCCGTAATTGTAAGACAGACGCTATTCAGACCTGTTATCCACATTTATTTATGAATGTGAATTTGGTGTTGTTGGGTATTTTTGTGGAAATGTTATAATACAAGTCTCTTTTTGTTTGCCCATTTCAAATCCTTAAACTAACATCATAAATATAAGTAAGTACTAATCAAATAAACAATCAACCCCCTTACGTGGTGAGTGTGTGAGTTACGAGTATGCGAAGTTTTGAATGTCTCTTTGGCAGTTTCGTAACTTGTAACAGAGTCAGTCAGAGTCACCCTTGTATGGTAAATAAATGTCAAACTAAAACTAGTGCGAGAGTGAGTGTTTTGTATTTATTTGTTTTTTCCATTTCATATATCACTAGTCATCGTCGTCATCATCATCAAATTTAGCTTTTGTAAGTGCGTAAATATGAAACGTCGTTCTTTATTTGTATTATTACACAATGATTATAAATGGCTAGGATATTTGTATGTGTATTCCTCAACAAAATAGCACCCATCACTAGCTCTTTCACTACCCCACTAACTACCATGTATTTACCTTACCACGATTTGTATGAGTTTGTGTATTAATTTTCATTGAATTCTTACCGCTCGCTCCCTTTCTCATAACTATTTGTTTGCTCATTTTAATCTGTGACTTTGACACGTTTTTAGACTTTATTGCATTTTATTACATTTTTGTTACATTTCACAGTTAAACAGACTGAATGACTGACATTAAATCTTTTTTTGTATGTCTGCTCCTTTTTATGGTTTATTAGTCGGGCGTATTAGTGATTCACTGGGAAATTTAGGGTTTCTTAATTAGGCGTAGGAAGGTAGTAGTAGTAGTTGTAGTAATAGTCGTTGTAAAAGCTAGTATTTATAATTTGGTCATGGGAATGGATTACAGGATAATGAAAACAGTAAAACTAAAATACATATACTTATGTTTGTATGTATAGGATAGCATGTTTAATTTTAAATGATTTAGATGAACATGGTTATAACCTAATTTATCAGTTTTGTAAGATCATATTCATAATAATTAATCAATGGAATATATATACATACATATACAAATTATTCCATGTATTTCCAGTTTTTTTAAGAAAAAACGTAAGGGTACTGCTTTAAATAAAACCTTACAGAGTTGCTACCGAATGGACTTAAGATAATCACTAGTTAGTTTCCGAAAGTCAGACTCACTAACGACAATTTTCTCTTTTAGGAGCACAAGTCAAATTTTCTTGCAAACAATAAAAAAAAACAAATAAATTCCTAAAAGATGGAATATGTGTTCCAAAAACTGAGCCGACAGCACCTAGGAACGTATTCACTAGACCGAAACACGAATTCAACAAATTTGCCAATTACTTTTTTCTTACAGAGAGCAACATCCGACACACTTACTCTAGATATACATACGTGACGGCATGATCCGTATACCCCTACATTCATTCTGTAACATACACTCATTACCATCTCTTAGTCCCACAGTCAATCCTTTGTGGATTAACTATTGTCTCGGCAACAATACCAGACTTATTCGAATTGTAGACTTTACAGTGCATCTTTCTTTTTCTTGACATTCTCTTCTCACGAATTTGGGTTTAAACTAGAGCCACCAAGTGCACTCCTAAGGGACGTCACCAATAAAAAAGAGACTTAACAATGCCTGAAACTCTGCCCTACAGGCCATCCATACCCTTGGTACCAGATTATGTGATTCTCTTGCTCGACCCTCAATTCTATAAGAAAGGGACGAAAATACATTTGATCAGCACCAGTTTATAGACCCGACATAGTAGAGTTACTAGTAGCATGACTTAACCCCTTTAATCCTTTGTAGGGTATCTATTGTCTCGACAACAACACCAGACTTATTCGAATTATAGACTTTACAGTGCATCGGTATTTTTCTTGACCAACTCTTTCCACGAATTAGGGTTTAAACCAGAGCCACCATGTGCACTCCTAAGAGACGTCTCCAATAAAAAATAAAGGCTATCGATTCCGTTAGTACCAGATAATGTGATTCTCTGCTTCGACCTCATGTCAAATTATTTCAAGAAAAGGCAAAAATTACATTTCATCAGCAACAGTTTATAGAACCGACAGAGTAAAGTTACTGGTAACATCACTTTACCCCGGGATTGCAATAAACCATAATGGGATCTATCACCATGGATGTTATAGTGACAATATAACAGCTTGAAAGTTTTTTTTTATAAATTTATCTGAAAACCAAACCAGGACTTTCCATAAACTCGAAAACAACGTAACTCCAACCATGTGTAATTTAATTACAATATCTCCAATAGTTCCCTAGGTAATGAATAAAAGTTTCTAAACCACTTTGTGTCGTTGGAGATATCCAGAGAAGATCTTGTTCTGACTCATTAATGGGTTCAGTAAACTTTTAACATCCAGATGAGTTTAGTGTCGAAATGCATACATATGTATAGATAGACTGTAGAACATTGTATTCATAGAATAACATGTTCTTAGATCACGTTTTATTTCAATCGATTTATATTTGGAAAGAGGAGATCTTTATGCTTTTGTGATACGAAGTTTTAACAAAAGCCCGTTTTCGGCAACATAGAGAAGTAATAACTGCTGGAGGACAACTTTATTTATAAAAAACTTTATTATTTCATCTGTAAGTCAAAGGATTAACCTCTTTAATACATCTTACTAACCTAAAACTTGATATATGTATTAGATATCCGGGTTAAAGAAGCTCTTGCCTGAGCTATTCCTTCCTTTTAGGGGGAAGTTTGTGCTTACAAGTAACTTGTAAAACGAATTTTTATATGAATACCAGGACACTAGGTGATAATTGGCAATGAAAGAATGAGTGTACTTGCTTTAAATAAGGGATCTTAAGAGCAGAATTAGTAGGCCACACGATCATTTGGAATAATGCAAAAACATTCCACGCAACAAAGATCGAAATAAAAATTGAAGAGAGAAACATATACGCTAAATTGGACACTTTTTATCCCATGGGATGATGACAACGAGAGCAGGACAAGAAGACTTCTCAAAACAAAGAAGTCCAAGTTTAATATGATTGGACGTGTTCTTAGTGTTTCGTATCTAAATATTTTGGAGCAGATGTTATTTCCAATATATAAATACCTCAGAAACACTGCTAGGATTATTCTGAGGAACTACGTCAGGGAAATTAAGCTTTTGAATATTGGACGATAAGTCAGTTAATATGTCTGAGAACCTATAAAAGGGTACTTTTTAGTACTTTGGTTCTTCAAATTTTTGAATTTCCAATAATTCAAATTTTTGAATTTCCTATAATTTTGAACCTAGAAATATTAAGTTACACATGTAGAGCCCGGATTAAGTGAGAACTCATAAAAGGGGACTTTTTAGTACCTTCCCGTTTTACAATTATATTTTTTGATTTTTTAATAAAATTCGTCTGATTGTTTTTTAACACATCATGGTGACGGGTATGTAAGATTCGACACATATTTTCCAGTATGTGCCTATGATTTTCATAACTCTTCTTTCAAAAACTAAATTATATTCATAATAACATTGATAGTTTTCCAATTATAAAATTTCTGTCGAAATTGAAAGTTATCATCATTAAGTTTAAAAAACATGCAATGAGAACTCATTGACCTTAATATTGAAATTAAATTAAATTATTTATGTGCATTATTTCTTATGCAAAAAAATTCCAATCAACTCTTGTATTAGTGAAACTATGTGCTGTTTACAATTTTTTTAAATTTACAAAAATTCTTACTCGTTCAATAGTTATCGGTTTTAAATGTTCAACGTTTATAGCATTACAAATGACATAAATAGGTGGAGAAAAAGCGATTGCAAATAAGATTCAACAAAATTGAATTAATTAATTGTTAATCGGTACCTGATTTCAGTTGAAGCGACATAATAAAACTCAAAGCAGACATATGGTCGGACAAAATAAACCAACATTTAGACAGATGAATAACTAGATAGGAAGAGACAAAAGGAATTGTTTGTTTAATGCGTAAACGAGACTACATTTAGGTGACTGTCCGAATGGGTGTTTGTTGACAAAATATCATGACTGAATAAAGATGTAAGACACGCAGTTTTAAATTCCCAGAATATTATGCCACACACAACTAGTGGCGCCAAAACTGACAGAAGTATTAAATTTATACTTAATGATTAAAATTTTATTCCGAAACAAAAAGTTAATTAAAATAATAAACAAGCCTAACAACAGCAAAAAATATTATTATTCAGAAAAACAAACACAAAACAATCTGTTAAATGTGGCACCCATCGATCAGGTTCTTATACATATGTTCACTTTGACGATCATCTTTACAACTGTTGAAAGTGTTGCTAATTGTATTGTTCAAAATAACCAATACTAGTTTTGCCGTAGGCCCTTTGTTGGCCCGTTTGTGTTGCCTGCAGATATACTTATAAGTAGAGTGAAACGAGTAAGAGTGTTATATATCCACCATCAAATCGTATACAGTAAAGGAATGCTCTTCTAAGTATAAACATTAGGTTGATATTATGAAATTTAAGTATTTGTAGCAAATTTCATAGTTAGACTCGAATTTCGTCAAAGGGGCCAATTTAAAGTCAATTTCGGATGGGGGAAGGGTCAATTATTGACCGATTCTCTCAAAATTCGTAAACAGATTTATGCTCATAAGAGGAAACCACATATGAGGAGTAGGGTCAATTATGAACCAATCAAAATCTCCCTACCGATGGTAGAAGAGTTAAATAATTGCTGGAGGTTTTCTAACTCGAGTTTTATCAGAAGACTCACTTATTTGGTACTACTTGAGTCACTTACCGGCATGATTCATCATGTACCCATATGAATACACATAATAATAAAACTGATCCAAAACAATGTCAATCGGCGTTAATGCAGAAGTCTGAGCAGAATAAGTATGGCGCCAACAGGGATTAGCATCTATCGGCAGTAAGAAGGTAATAATGGAGATATCAGATGATTAGTTTAAACGTAAGATCGTATTGGATTGTAAGCAAACTTTAACCAAATACTCTAACAGAGCTAAACTTTGCATCACAAAGGTACTAGGCCTCTCAGAAGTAGTTGGCAATAAAAGAGCAAATTTATTTGTTTTAAAGTAAACGGAAGTAGTTTAATTATGGAACGCAAAAACGTTCGACGCAATCTCTTAGAATAATAAAACGGCTGTTAAAACCCCAAATATCCTAACGAGGGATCCCGACTAGAAGCCTTATAAAATTAATAAGTCTGAAGTTAGTACTTAGGTATAATGTACACAATTGTACAAAATTGGATACAAAAATTTTGTGGGTCGACGAGAAGGCTCCTAAAATGAACGAGTCTGAAGTATTTTGAGTAGACACACTCTCACATACACAACTATATAAAATTGGATCAAAAATTTGGGATATAACATACCTCACGAACATTGATTGGAAATTCTTAAGAATTAAGACGAGCGAGCAGAATTATTGAACATTGGAAGATAATACCTTCATTGTTCAGTACATACCATTTGAGTTTTTAACAATAAACATGAAAAGGAGTGCACAACACACCATATAATGGCATAAGTGTATTTCTTCGGATTTGGTATATCCTTATATCAACCTGACCTAAATTAACCTAACCCTGCAAGCGGTCCTAGCATTGTGATTGAGTTTGTTTTCGCGAAATCCTTTAAATATGATTTAAAAATTACCAGACATTTCATGAAGTGACAGCAATGGTCAAAAATTAGATAGCTTGAGTTTTAAACTAAATTGATCGTGCATAGAATAGCGTAAGCGTGTTATTTGCAACACACTAAAGGACGTGCTGAGCAGTTCCTAGCTCATCCGGTAGTTAATAGAAACCACGAAAAGCTTAAGTCGGTAAAGCACAAAGAAAAACATTTTTAACCAATATTCATAAAAAATCAATGTTAAACAAGTAAGAGTGTTATATGCCGAATCTTATATACCCACCATCAAACCTCGTTTGACACGAATGAAACTTACTTATGTCAAATTAAATATATATACTCGTATTCTTAGACCAGATATAAGCGTTAAAGTAAATTTCTAAAGGGAACCTCATAAAATTTGGATGACAGAATTTGGTTCGTATTAAATTTATTTGTGTAGAATTTCACCGCTACACTCGTATTTTTAAGCCATTAATGAGCGTTGCAGTAATTTTCTGAAGGGGAAGTTATATAGGGGGTAGGGTCAATCATGGACCGATTCTCATACAATTTTTTAGATAGATTTTGACTTGTGTGAAAGTTACTTATGTTGAATTTCATCTACACGCAGAGAAAAAACATGGTTCGGCATGGTTAGGAAAACTATTCTATGTTTTTTGTAAACATTAATTTGTTGTCATAACCAAACAAATGTTATTTTTATTAAACTTCATCAATATTTTAGTTACTGAAAACATTTATATGTTTATGACAATTATAAATTTGAGAATGATTCTCTGAAAAATAATTATTTTTACAACAAATAAATAATGATAATTATGTAAACATATTACATTCTTTAGAATCATTTAAACTATCAAATAACCATTAAATGGTAGGATTTTAAACGTTTATGCATATAATGTTTAAGATATAAGTAAAATACGCTTACTATTAAAAATATTTTGATATCGCCATTTTTATATCAGTTGTATGGTTTATCCGTACTAGATTGGATTAATCAAATGCAGTGTTAAAATAATTGTGAAAAATAAATACTATCTAAAAATATAATAGGGTACATAAAAAATTAATAATTAAAAAAATTATATTGTGTTTATATTGGCTTGAAAGTGTGGATATATATTTTTTATGGGAATATCAGCGCTTGGAAATTTTGTGTTTGTTTAAAAGAAAATTAACAAATAATTAAATTTTACGCCGAGCACATAAGATTAACCATAATATGTATAATATGTAACCATAAAATGGTTACTTGAAGATTTGTAACCATAATATGGTTACTTGAAACAATAATATGATTACTTGAAGCCATTATATGATTACATGAAACCATAATGTGGTTGCTTGAAACTACAATATGATCGATTATCATAAATTTTTGCACAGTGATTTCGGATCATAACATCCGAATTTCATCTCTAAATTCGTATTTTTAATCAAGTTATGACTGTTAAAGCTGCTTTTCGAGGGGCCACTTGTATGGGGTCTATCCGAAAACGTGAACCGATATTATCCATTTTCACGGACAGACGTGGCTAGATCGTCTTAGAATTTAATGAGGACGCAGAATATATATACTTTTGTGGGTATATGGCCAATATTTCGATGTGATACAAACGGAATGACAAAATCAATATACCCCCATCTTTCTTGATGGTGGTATAAAAATCTTGATTAAAGATGTCTTAAAATCACGCAAGAATTTCTCATATATGATATTCTGGTTTGGAGTTTGAACACAACTTGACTGTCAGTATACTAATATGATATTCCACATTAAACATTATTATTATGGTCAACCTGCCTAGCAGTGTTGCCATAACGGCATTAAAAGTGCAATTCTAGCACTTTTTTCTCGTCGGCTGCACTTATTTTTTTAGAAAAAAGTGCTAGATGCTTTTTAGCACTTTTTCGTCTTTTGCTAGAAATTTTTAGCATTAAAAGTGCGTTTTTGGCATTTTTTTCTTCTATTTTGATTTGCTCATTTATTAGATTTATGCTTTGCTCATTTATTAGATTTATGCTTAAATTTTATTATCGTGTATAGGTGTAAATATTAAATTTTTTCTTCCGAACACTTTTTTAGCTTAATGAATAATTTTTCTTTATAAATAATTAAAAGATTTGACATCCTAGATTATTTAAATACTTTTTTTGGTCTTAGACGTCCTAAACAAAGAAAACCTTATAGGTTTTATATCCTAAACTAAATCGTTGTTACCTAGTGTTATTAGTTGTTTTATATATATATATGTATATACATATGTATGTATATGCTTATTCTTAGGGGCATTAAAAAATTTTCGAAAAGGTTATGTACCTTACCCTTTCCCATTTTGATAAAACTTGGTACATACGTTCTTTGTATCAATACGATATTTTCACCAAAATTTCCAAATTCATTACAGTTTAGATTTTATCAAGGTTCAAAGTTAAATTTTTTATGATTTTTTTCAACAATATTAAATTTGACATCGTATATTTTCCAAAATATTTATCGTTTTAGTTTCTAATTAAAACCTATGTCATGCAGTTTGAAAAAATTTTTGTTTTAAGGTATGAATCAAGACATCAAACACCGACTTAGTCATGGATATCTCAAAAAAGCACCTTATATTTTCTTTAGTTTAGATTTAATTAATGTTCAAAATTAAAACTTTTTAACATTTTATTCAATAAATATTAAATTTGACATCGTATATTTTATAAAATATTTATCGTTTTAGTTCCTAATTAAAACCTATGTCATGCAGTTTGAAAATATTTTATTTAAAATATTTCTGTTTTAAGGTATGAATCATGACATCAAACAACGTTTTAGTCAAGGATATCTCAAAAAAGACACAATATTTTTTCTTTATTCCTTCACATAAGATTTCTTATAGCGTTTTCAATAAAATATACAAATTTCAGAATGGGACAATGAGGGAATCTCAAGTAAATCAATTTTTAATAAAATAATCCAATTTTTAAATATCTTGAATATTATGAAACTACAAGACATAGGCTTTAATTGGGAACTAAAACGATTAAAATCGGATAAACAGTTTAGTAAATACACGATGTTACATTTAATGCTTGATGAAAAAAATCCAAAAAAATATGAACTTTAAACATCGATAAAATCTGGACCGTAACGAATTTGAAAATTTTGAACTTTAAATTTCATATTTACATGAAGAATGTGTGTACCAAATTTAATCGACGGGTAGACATGGCTTAATGGACTTTTAAAAACTTGATATGAATATAGCACTTTTTTCAGTGAATTTGCACTTTTTTGACAGTCATTTTGCAATTTATTCTATGGGAGTTCTGGCAACACTGCTGCCCATATCCTTTTATATGATATTAAACTATATCCTGTTTTGAACTAAACAAATGATTTAAACCTGGTCCATGCACGATCAATTTAGTTTTATAATGTTTGTTACAGTGGATCTCTCAAAATTTTGTTAAAAACAATAATACAAAACTAGGTCGATAAGCTATAATTATAGAGATCATAAGTTTTCCTACAATTAACTAAATATCTCAGGTTTTTGAGTGAAAGACATTGAGATGAATAAGTGAAATGAAAAAAGTGTTATAAACTTATTTAACTTAGCAACAAATAAATATGCATGTAAAGAACATTAAATTATTATTACTACCACACTTACTATTAACTTGCCTCTATTGCACATTTTATTTTATTTAAATTTTTAGTTTTTATTTTTCATTATTATAGCTGTTGTGTGTGTGTTGTTGTATTGTTGTTGCATAAGTGAAATGTCAATCAAAATGTCCAAATTGGTATGTTTTCAGAAGTGTTTTTACGCTTGTTAGACTGTCATTAAAAACAAAAGCAACAACAGTTTTATACAGCAAAAAAAAAAAAAAAACAAAAGATACAAAAACTACAGCAAATAGTTACTACAATAAAATATGTATATATACAGGCAGACCGACAGACAGACAGACAGACAGACAGACAGACAACAATGAAATAAAATTTTACTAATTGCAATGTTTTAAACGGATAATAAAAATAACAATGAAACCGGGAAAAATATATAAATAAAAACCGACATTAAAAGTAATAGCCAACAACAAGATATCCCAATATAAAAAAATTATTGAAAATAGTTGTATTACACTCACTTAATAGCTAGACTACTTAGATCCACTTAGTTGGCCCTTTTATATTATCTGCAAAAAATATATATTATTTTTTGGAATGTTAGGGTAGTGTCCGTGTTAGTCGAAGACGATTCATTTCTCAAAATGTTATAAATAATACAATATTTTATTGTTATACCCTACACCACTATAGTGGGGAGGGTATTATGCGTTTGTGCTGAAGTTTATAACACCCAAAAATATTGGTCTTAGACCCACCTTAAAGTATACTAATAGGCTCAGAATCACTTTCTGAGTCGATTTAGCTATGTCCGTCTGTCTGTCTGTCTGTCCATCCGTCCGTCTGTCTGTGTGTGCAATTTTCAAGATAATTTGACGATATTTAGCACATAGAACCGTACCACCCGAATCGGGCCTTTAGGCTCACAATTAAGTTAAATGTTTTATAATGTGAACAAAAATCAGCAAAAATTAGGTTTATAGAACAATAAATGACAATACTAATTTTTATAGAGATTGGGTCTCATTTAACCTTAGCCTCCATACAAACTCCCCTTCAGAAAATGATTTGAAGGTCAAAATTAACTTATAATTACTAATAAAACGATCAAAATCTACATAAATGACTTTGAAGTAGACGTAAATTCATTTACCAAAATTTATAAGGATAGACCCATATTTACCCCTTGTTCCCTATGAGCCCTCTAGTAGAAAATCTCTTTCTTGTCAACAATAAGTAAAAAAATTCACAAGAAAACAAATTAAATGCTTTATATAAAAAATCCACAATTTTAACATACTGACTGGTGTAGGGTATCATATGGTCGGCAATGTCCGACTATAAATTCATACTTATTTTTATATGCAAAAGTCTAAGTGCTTTATGTTAGTATCTGATGAGTATGTCCAATACATGATGTTGATTTTCTAGCACAGACTTAGCTAACTGGATTAATGTTTAGCAATCTTTAGATTATATCATATATATTTTTCGACCACGCAGATGGTATGGGGTCTGCTAATTAGTCTTGTGCTAAATATGAATCATACTCTACAAAATTTAGACCGATATTCACAATATTTAAAAATATAATTTCTGGGTGCATAAAACTATACTGTGCGAATTTTTACCACGATTATCAAAAAATTTGTTGCTACTTTAACTGAATGCTGAGTGTTAATAATAAGTATAGTGGAAGTCGATATTATTCATATACAATACCAAACATTTATAATCAATATATTAAATCGTCTTAGAGTTTTCAAAGGACCAATAACATATACACGTTATGAATTCTACGGGCGATATATAGATGTGTTACCAACATAATAACAAAAACATATACTCCCCCTTTTTCAATACATCCAAAGCATTCAATTGGGTATGCGGATGGGGGAAATCGTTGATGTTATTCTATTCATATTCTATAACATATTCGTACAGTCATTTTAATAAGGTATCCTGTTTTACATCAACAAGACCGTAATTATATCGAAATATTAATTTATAGATTGAAGCACGGTGAAGCATCAATCCTTTAACCAACATTCTCATCCCGCAATTTGGGTTTAAACTACATGCAAATAACTCGCACAAAAGCAACCCAAAATAATGCCCTGCGGACTATATTTCCCTGTAATACCAAATAGATCAGAAAAAGAAATGCTTTACGTGAAAACCAGCTTTGTCTGCTTAATTTCACGGTTTTTTTTTATCCACAAGATCGACATTTTTGACGACTCACCACCATCCCATTGTATATATTACATGACGATAGCAATTTTGAAACATGGTTGTCCCAGTCCATGTACAAGAACTTTACTCAAGTACTCGATCTTTACGTAACATCTAAAGTTCAAAACATTATATCCGTTTATAGCCACACATATGGGATGGTTTCTTCTGTTTCGACAACAGCATCTAGACTCTAGATTCTAGAGACGAAATCGCTATTTCGGTAAATCTGGTATCAATAGAGTAAACCCTAAACAAATCATGACATGGAAGGAAATCTCACTCAGTCTTGGTATTGGTCTCGCATACCCCTACATCTATTCCGTATCATATATACGAACTCATTTCCTAGTATTACTTCCGCAGAGACAATCTGTGGTGTAACTGTAACTAAACATTACTATGATTCTGACTTTTAACCAAGACACTCTCTCCCGCGAATTTGGGTTTAAACCAGAGTTACCACGATAGAACCACTCGAATATCCGGCACAAGACAAAGACAAAAACTCTGCCCTGTGGGCTACTGGTTTCCATGGTACAAGATTATAATGCTCCCTAGTTCGAACCCCAGCTCAAATCATTCTAAGGATAGGCTAAGGATGTATTTGACGTCGCTAGCTTCCTCGTGTTGTAATAACACTAAGAGGTAGAAGTTCATGCCAAGGGGATATAAAGTATAATCAATATTATGTCGCTTGAGTTTGATATAACATACAGTAAACGTACAATTATTTAAAATCTCAGAGGCTGTCAACATTAACCTACATCTTTCCAGCTCTTTATGTTTTAAGAAACATAAAGTGCATTTTGAATTCGGCACTTACGTGCTATGACCGATAACTCAACTCTTTACAGTATTTTGAAAACGCAAACCTGTAACAAAATTAACTGTAGGGTACAAAAATTAAGATACTATAAAACATCAAGCGAACAAACTAAAAGCAACAACATAAACTCAGTCATTTACATGTCAAACTAACTGTCAGTGCTAATAATACAACGCGTGTAGTAATAAAAGAAATAACAATATTATTATCACTCTTTGCTGACATCTCCACCAAAAAATAAAAACCAAATGAATGTTCCAACCAGGTACGGACCAGAAATGAATGAATGTTTAAATGAATGAGTGAGTGAGTGGCAATGCAGCAGCAGCAACAGTAGACTATGGATGTGGCGTGGTGGAGTTAAAAGTGGATAAAAAATGTAAAGAAACAACATAAACCTGGCAGGCAGCTGCGCCAAGTCAAAGTCCTTGTTAAGCAGCGCTATTTTTACCTTTTTGCTTTCCACTCCTCGTTATCACACAACACGTCACCGCCACCACCACCGGCTGTAGTTGCCACGACTGAGCTGTGAAAATGTTTTTTTTTTTTTACAAAACTTGGCTTAAACACTACTGCAAGAGTATATGTGAATATGTTCGACTTCCACTACATTATTATTATTTTTGTGGTGTCTAACATTTACAGGCAGGCGGTAATTATTTTAAGCCGACCTCATGTCTGTCAGTACCAACTATGTTGCATGCTTTTCGACTGATGTTTCTGTTTCTGCTGAGTATTTTCTGTTTTCTGTTTTGGCTTAATAAGTGTAACTGCATTAACCCTAAAACCAAATACAACAACTACAGCAAATAACTCTCATTTGGACAGGTAACATTATGTTGGTTAACATCTTAATCGGAATATATATGTACATATATAGTTTTGTTTAATTTGTTTTGTATTTTTGATAATTTGTACAAAGTTTTGTTGCAAGTTGCAATAACAGGCAGCACTAATATGTAGTATGTACTTGGATTACAACTGCTAATTACTGGTTTTTTAATTATTCAGCTTTGAGAACTGTTCTGCAACTTTGTTAAGTTAATATTTATAATTAGTTTTTAGATTTGTTTGGGAAATGTTTGAAGTTTGATTTCATTCAAATGTATATATTAAAGTTCGCTGAGAGACCGGTAGCTCAGGGAAGAAAATTTTAACAATTTCGATGCCAATGAATTGGAATGCTGACAACCAAAGACTCTGGAATCAATATCATATCTGTAACAGGAATCAGTGCAGATGCAGGAAGAGATTTATCCAACATCCAAATAGTATCAAATAAGAGACCACACCCTTAAAACCCATTACTGTACCATTACAAGACATAGATCTCAAAAAATTTTTGATTTCAAATAAATAAATATCATTCCTGACAAGACTCAAGATTAGAATTCACATATCCAGTACTAGCATCGAAGCCAACAGAGTCTACTTGGTAATACAGGGGTCTAAGGCGGAAATGCAAAAACTATATATAATGTTGATATTTACATATTGACTTATGCCACATTGGTTTGGTAATAAAAGTGGAACAAATAACAACTTGGGGTTCTGTGTGACAAGGTTTACGTCTCTATAACAAAAGCTATGAGAACTTGTCCCACATATATCATGGCCAATCCTGCTCATTTGAACACTACATATTCTTATTAAGGATAAAGATTATTGATTAGCACTACGTCTACTAGATATTGCCAATGTGAAAACTGGTGACTTGGTTGAGAATTGCCGATTTTGAGACACCAGGCTTATTACTTTGGTAATAATGAGTTTATTATACCGAACAGGCACAAATGTACTGAACAAACTTGATAGCAGCTCAGACAAACAGAGCATTGTATAACACTGTTAAATGAAACAAGTTAGAGTTGGCTGTGCCGAATCTTAAATACCCTTCACCAGCTTCTTATGTATTAATAAATTTGTAATTGATCACATTTTAAAAAAAAGTTTTCTCATGTTTATGAATAGAAAAACCCCAATATTTAAAAGTAATATTTGGGTCAATTTTTTTTAAATGATTTTCGGGTGGAGACGTTGTATGGGAGCTATGACCAATTGTGGACATATCGGAAAAAAATGTTACGGTAACATTTATGTCTATAAACGTAATACCTGTACCAAATTTCGTATAAATATATGATTTAGGCAATGAGTTATGGACGTTTAAGTGATTTTCGGTAGGGGCCTATATATGGGAGCTATAACCATTGTGACCGATTGTGAAAGATTTTCCTTTGTTTGAATTCTTTTCATATTATACTTTAATTTGTAATTTGTAGATATCGACATTCTAGCGGAAGTTATTAACAATAAACACATTTTCCAGGAATATGTACCTTTGTATAAGAGGTATATGAAGTTGTGAACAGATTCTGCCAATTTTTAACCGATGTCAAGCGATTTGCATTGAATTATATTGCAGTTTTTTTTTTTAAATTACATTAGATGGTGTAAAAAAATCGTAAACATTTTGGAGTTATTTTATATTTTGATTAATAATTTCCCCCGACTTGAACCGATTTGCTCTTTTTCTATACCAAACTGCCTAGAAACAGACAGACTGACAAAAGGACGGACATAGCTAAATCGACTCAGAATTAGAAAAGGACCTAAAATATATATACTTTTTGGGGTCTCAGATGAATTTTTCTTGGTGTTACACACGAAATGATAAAGTAATATATACACTCTCTACCAAAGTGGTGTAGTGTACACAAATCGGTGGCGTGTCATAATGTCCAGTGACATAATGTATGACACACTAAAATGAGTCATAATAACCATGGATGTTATGACAATTTCAAAATGTCACAATGTCCATGAGCAATGTGACATAAAATCCATGGATTTCAAAGACTCCATATATCAAACAAAAGGCTTAATTTAGCAAAGCCGGTGTTCGAAATACCCCAGAGTTTGAAACCCCACAATTGAAAATAGGCAATATACCCGGCCAAAGACTGACTATCCAAAATGTAACATACACTAAATTTAGAAGCAAGGGTAAGAGTGTCCCTTTCTTAAATTTTAAACAAATTTTCTAATACGTTTCTGTTTTAAAAGAATTTTCATGGACATTATGACATTTTAAAAAAGTGTCATAATGTGCCATAAAGTCTATGGACATTATGTCACTAGACATTATAACACGCTACAATAAAAATCAATTCAACTAATACTGCTCCTCTTGACTATTGCGAAATATGTTTAATCAGTTCATACAAACATATTCCGAAATTTTAGGATCTACTGTTTAGCAATATATTAGTAATATAGATGATTATGGGAACAATTTCTGGCAGATCTGTTACACTTAAGATGCCTAAAGTTTAGAGTCGCTAGGTTGTAAGAGCAGTTTCATTTTTATACCCTACACCACATTAGTGCAGAGGGTATGTTGGATTTGTTTGTATTTATATTGGTTGTTCTTTAATTATACCATTTTCTGCATCTATGTTTGTGCAAGACTGAATGTTACTGGTGATTTTTGTAATGATCAGGCTTTATTTGACCCTAGAAACACACAACGTCGCCTTTGGCAAGTAACAGTTATAGGATGTCCTATGATCAACCAGGCTCACACTAGATTGTTACTTGTTAGTATTAGAATGTTACTTGTTAGTATTGAATATTCTACTTAATCTTATAAGGATCCACCAAATGTATTATAAATCAGTCTATAACTTACCCTACCCCCATATAACGTTTTAGTTTGGAGGCGTTGATATATAGAGTCATCTTTAGAAATTTTACTTTAAATTTATGGCATTTGTTTTTTGGTGGATATATAAGATGCAGCATAGCCGAATATAACAATCTCATTTGTTTTTTTAAGTTAGAAAGCCAAAGTCCACCTATAAGGCTAAAATCCCATGTTGTTCCTATTGGAGAACCGCACCATAGTGTATCACATCGATGTGCTTCACATATTCTCTTTCTATATGCTATTTGCATTTTATCAATGGAAACGTCTAGATATCGTCCTTCTAAGAGCCTGGGGTCAGTGAAATCGGGAAGTAAAGTTGGAAAGAAAAGCTCGTAAATGTTTAATATTTTTTTAAACAATTTTGAAACGTTCTCTTAAGTTAATTTAAAAACCATTTTAGTCATAACTTATTGTCTTCTAATGGCGCTCTATAACTAAAACCATTTCTGTTCTTACTCTTTGTTCAAGCCGCTTTCCGTTTAACAAACTAATAATAATACTAATACTCGTGGCAATAAAAATAGGAGACACTCTTTAAATTTTAACCATATTTTATGACATTTTCATGACACATGTCAGCAAGGTTTTTATATTATATTTTGATAGATAAACTGACAAATGTATAAATACTCACTCATCCACTGCGGTCGACACTCACCCATTTAAATACATTTACTTATAAACATACACTTCCAAAATGCATTCATTATTTATGCACGCATTATTTTGTATTTAAGTATTTTAGATTTTTTTAAGATACTGGTACGTTTGTTTTTTATTTGAGGTGATCATGCCACTTAATAATTATGTTTAGCTCAGTACTTTTGTTTTCATTTTATGGATTTTCTACGAAAAAACAATGAAAACCAGGCACGCGTTTTAAGTTCAAATGAAAATAAAAACAAAAATTACTTTTACCGCTTACAAAAACGTACACATACATACATATAACGCATATGACAGGCATTTGACGTTGAATTTACAACAAAATAAAAAAAGAGAAAAAGTGAAAAAAGATCGTACATTTTATTTAAAATTTGTATTTAGTTAAGTATTTAGCGGAATCGTTTAACTACTTGCTGGTGATGTGTTAAGGATGACGATGATGTGTTAATGATAATAATTTTTTGTAAAAAAAACTTCACATTTTTATCTTATTAATCTTGCGTTTCATTTTTTCATAATTTTATGTTGCTAAACGATCTAAAGTAGATATTAATTGTAGTAGAACTTTGAAATGTTGTTCTCTTTCGGTTTAGTAAGCAACGAAATATCACTTTGCAATCTTGACGCGTTGATCTTTATGTCCATCATTACAACATACATACAAACTAAAAATTAGCACCGCTGTCGACAAAGGACTCTTTTGAGTAAACTTTTTTTAATAAAAACATAGCCGCAGTGATCTTAAGAAAAGCAAGGCGAGAAGACTCTTTCAAATGAGCAAATCCAAGATGATCATAGTGAACACTTACAATTAAAGGCAGAACTACACACATTTGGGCGAACAAATTTAAAGGAATGTAGAGAATGCGTAAAGGAACTCTGCATCAGCTTGATTGTTGAAATTAGATTCAAATATCTTAGGAGCGATCTTTTCCCAGATATTACATGATCAGTACAAATTAAAGAATTCATTATTTTCCATATTAAACCCAATAGCGGCCTAGGTGTTGTAAACATTTTAAAATTGTTCAATAATATGTAGCTCCAAGGTTTTTGATAGTGATCAATAGGTAAAGACAGGAACATCCCAACATTTAGGAGGTTATTGTGTAAATACCTTCCACTCACTTCACTTCACATATAAACTGTATTTGTATTTTGAAAAAAAAAAATTATATGAAAATATTTTCAATGCAAGGTGAATTATTTTACAAAATAAAGGGGTTCATTTTGAAAGTTATTGGAGTTATAGATGTAGAAAAAAATAACAAAACCAATTTCCTTAGTTTGCCCCGCAAACTTTGTATTAATACGTATTTCTATATAAATGAATGATTGGATTTGCTGCACTCTTTGTTATTTGTTTTTTATCCTTTATCCTTTATCCACCAACAACCACTTAGGCAATGGTAAGAGAAGTGACAGCAACTGCTGAAGCAGCAACATCATTAGAACCAGCAACAGTAAATTAAAGTAGCAACACACATATAAAACATGTTAGCTGGGTTTGTTGTTATTGTTGATGATGTATTACGTGTTATACCCTAAGGATATTTTTGTGTTTTTCATGTTCAAATATGTACATAACATTTCTTGTTGCCGTTGCTTCTTCTTTTTTATTTTTGGGCTTCAGATTTGTTATTTTTTTCCCTCCAGTTTATCCAAGCTCCCAGAGAAACCAACCCTTAGATAGACAATAATATCCGACAGGTTGTCAATAGTCTTAATTACAAATTAAGATTTGATTTTAATACAAATACACATAACAAAATGAAAATGAGAAATGCGCTTCAAAAATTGGCATCTTTAACGATGTGCAGCTACTTATAAGATATTTTGTCGTTTTTTTTTGGGATTTGGTGTTTGTAAACTGTGTGTTACAAAATATAGGTGGTAAAGTATTTCATATAATTATACCCTTCACCTTCGTGAGAAGGGTATGAATGTCGAAGTGCTTTACGTAGGTAACTGGCGTGTTGTCCTAACTCACGGTGGTACTTTTCCAACCACTGGGTGTGTAAAAAGTAAACAACTCGCCAGTAACCAACTCACCACCTCCCCTTTGTCTATCTTACACGCAGGTTGCAATTTTTGTACATCAATAGAGCCGGTCCGTGTACAAGCACTTTGCTTGAGTACTAATCTCTGACCATTGCTGCCCCGTTTCTTAACTTCCGAGATGTAAAACATCATTTCCGTTTACAACTACGCAGATGGGATGGCCTCTGTTGATTTCGCAACATCACCTATAAACATAACCGGTAGACCGCAGTACGAATACATCAAATATGCCGAGACTTTTTTCTTACTCACAGGGACACACTGTGGTAATTCTGATATGAACAGAGTATACTCTGAACTTATTTGGACAAGGAAGGGAAATTCAATGGTATCATTTTATCTAACTTCAGACAACCCAGCACACAACTCATTTATCCGACAAATTCATAAGAGAAAAACATACGACACATTCATTATAGGTAGATGGGTAGGGTGAGGCACACCATACCCCACAATAATCCCGTACCATTACAATTAATACCAACTCATTTCCAACATTTACCTTACATCAGTCTTTTAACCGCAACTCACTCTTTCAGCGAATTTTGGGGAACCTCAAACAACTGACCAGCCAGGACATAGTCCTGCGGGCAACTCGTAGTACCAGACCTATTTTTAATCTATGCAAGGACTAAGCCTGGCAGTAGACTGTTAATTTAGTCTCGGACGACTACCAAAATCAAAACCTAAGTACATCACCCCAAAACTTTCCAGATCCCGAATATCATCATACAACGGACATTCGCACAACACATGGAACCAACTCTCACTACCACCAGCGCTATCACACTCAGCAGTCACACTAAATTCCTCGAATACAAAAATGCATTTAAGGAACCATGGCCCGTCAGGATAAATCCCAGATTGAGTCCGAAATTCGGATTTTCAGCCTCAAAGCGGACATTCTGACAGTATCTTACGATAACCCACAGGTGAGAAGGGTATATATAAGTTTGTCATTCTATTTGTAATTTCTATAATATAATTTTCCCACATTATAAAGTATATATGTATATTCTGGATCCATATAGATAGCGGAGTCGATTAAGCTATGTCCGTCTGTCTGTATGTTTGTTGAAATTAGTTTTTAGGGACGCTAGATCTCGGCGAGATCCGAATCTTCAATAATTCTGTTAGACATACTTTCGGGAAGATCGCTATTTAAAATCAGCAAATTCATCAAAAATTTAGATTTTTTTATTCATGCTCTGACAGAAATTGCAAAAATACAAAATACATAATAATACGGTAAATTTTGTTATTATACTCTTGTTTATAAAAACAAGGCAGATCGATTGCAGCAGTAGTGCGTTGTTATTGGCTAGAAACATGAAATTATGTCTGTGGAGCGTGGCTTAAGTTAGAAGCCATAAAAAGGAACTTTTTGGTACTTTTTCGTTTTTTAAAAGGTATTTTTTGAATTTTCTATAATATTGAACCTAGAACATGAAATTAAGCATATAACGTCGGATTTAGGTTAGAACTCAAAAGGTAAAATTTTTGGTGCTTGTTTGTTTTAAAAAAGGTGCTTTTTGAATATTAAATATGTAGATTCAGAATTAGTTGAGAACCTATAAAAGGTATTTTTTGAGTTTTCTATAATAATGAACCTAGAAACATGAAATTAAGTATGTAGAGTCGGAATTAGATGCGAACAGGTAAAAGTGAACATTTTGCTACCTTTTTGGTAAGTGATATAAAAGAGGACTTTTTGGTATTAAATATTTTTTTAACACACCATGGTGAAAGGAATATATGATTCGGCACAGCCGAATATAGAACTCTTAATTATTTTATATAGTTTTTATTAGATTTTCGCCTTAGGTCAGAGACAGACGGAGTAATCATAGAACCAACAAAGCACATCGATATTGTGTGCTTTGTTTTTTTACAATGTTGTATGTGAGTTAACAAAAGGTTGATATAGGCCATACGAATATAATATAAATATACCCGAATATGAAATATAAGAGATTAAAAATATTGGAGTTACTTAGTTAGTTAAAGCCTCTTCTGGCAATATGTATTTGCTGCTAATTAATTTATTATTTTTCGAAGCGGAAGCATTCAACTTTGTATCTTTGTTTCAGTATTATTATATCATCTTCTATTTTCCTTGTTTATAAAGTCATAAATCTGTTAATTTTCTTATCACTGTATCTTATCATTATGTATTTTGTTATTTCATATACAATTTTTATTATTTTTTTCTTGTGATATTTTATGCAAATGTTTTTTATTTCTATTTTAGTTGTCCATCATTATTTGCCGGATGTCAGTCATTTTTAGTTTCTATTTGTAAGTATTTTTCTCCTTCCTCCTCGTGTTGCCATTGCAAGTTGTAGTTAGCTGTCGGCATTTTTACTTTGATTATTTTTTATGGCGGCTGTTAGCGGTTTTTAAGTTTTATTGTTTGTTGCATGTAAAAGTTGTAATAATTTTTAGTACAAAATTTGTTTTGTATTTCTCTTTCAAACGGCAACTAAATGACTCTTTTTTACTAACGGTAGGAAAAAAGTTACAATGCATCAACATTTTTTAGTTAGATACTAAGTAAGAACCACCTGAACATTTCCTGTTTTTTAATAACAAATACTTTATTAAAGATTTATAAAGTCCATAATATAGTAAATACAAATCTATAGTCTAGTCTATAGTCTAGTCTATAGTCTAGTCTATAGTCTAGTCTATAGTCTAGTCTATAGTCTAGTCTATAGTCTAGTCTATAGTCTAGTCTATAGTCTAGTCTATAGTCTAGTCTATAGTCTAGTCTATAGTCTAGTCTATAGTCTAGTATATAGTCTAGTCTAGTCTATAGTCTAGTCTATAATCTAGTCTAGTCTATAGTCTAGTCTATAGTCTAGTCTAGTCTAGTCTAGTCTATAGTCTAGTCTACTGTCTAGACCATAGTCTAGTCAATTTTCGAGTCTATAGACTAGTGTGTAGTCTTGTCTACTGTCTAGGTCTATATTATAGAGAAATATTAGTTTAGTACTTTTAAACTTCAAAAGGACTCTTTTTGCTACTATTAAGTACTGTTTCAAATTTCCATACTTATTTTAAATATAACAGCTCTATGAAGTATGTGTATCTATGTATATCAGCTCTAGATTTTTACCAATTATACTTCAATATGATAGAATAATAAATAAAAAATAGTTCATAATTTTAGATACACTGTCAATATTAATAAACTGGACTAGACATCATCAACCATTTAGGGGAAGAGACTAATTCAATAGTAGCAGTGTGTATGTAAACTTACATACATTTGTATTAATGTTTTTCAATGTATGTATTTTAACTGTCAATAGAGCTTAGATATTATTGAGACAGGGCAAAACAGATTGCTGTTGGTAAAGTTTATATACAAAAGTATAAATATCACAATTCTTGCCAACAAAAAAATACTTTATTATTTATATGTATAAATAAATACAAATGGATACATTTTAGAGGATAAAGAATGATCAAACTTGTACTAAGACTAGGAATCTGTCTTATCAACATGTTAATACAACAAGAGCATTGAGTGCGTATTGCTTCGTGCAAAATAATAAAATGCATTTAAATATGTTAAGCACTAGTTTAACTGTTCTCAGTCTATAATACTAACTATATACTATACATGTAAAAAGTACATACATATGTATGTATGTGTGTCTTCCATAACATATTGAATTTTGTATATATTGTATTTGTGTATCTACCAATGTTATCTTGTAAGGGATTTGGTAAAAATATAATAGAAAATGAAAAAAAAGTTGTAACATTTTATCGATTCTCTAAAAATGTAACTAAAAGGCATAAAAAATGAAGGGACAAACCTCCCCAGTGTATTGAATTTGGATTGGACAGCAGTAATAGGAAGACAAAAAATATAAAACAAACAGAACAAATAAATAGATTTCAAAACCCCACAATATATGTATTTACAGAGATTTCCATTGTTGTTTTCTGATTGTATTTGTTAAACACTTTAGAGTAGAAAACAATGTTTTCTACATTCGTAACAACAAAACAAAATGGCAATAAAGTTAAATAGAAAAGTAGAAAAATAATATTACAAAATTTTTTATCGAACAATATTGATATTACATAAGTATACTTTAAATGCAGATATTAGTGGTTTTTATAACAAATATTTACAACAGATTTATTGATAGTATTCATCCTTGAGAGAAATCTAATAAACTAAAAGTCTGTAAAAATTGTTCTTTTGGAGGAAAGTTTAAGTTTTTGCAATATAATACATAAGGTCTAAAAACAAATTGTCTTTCGGGAAAAAAGAAAGACACTTATAATCAGATTGCAGTCCAGATGATTGACTAACAAACTATAGTGCAGAATTTTGACTATTCTGTAGTGCAGTCTATTTTGTAATCCAAAGTCGCACTAGTTAGGAAGCGCTCTTTACTAAAGGGCCTTTCAGACGATAACACTTTACGTACGACAAGTCTAATGAAAAAGTAAAATGAAATTCCATCCGTACAACAAAAAAGAGAATAAAAGTCGTATGATTTTTTTTTTTTGTGTTTACACGATTGGTATAAAACAATAAAAAAGTATGATGGAAGCAGCTGTTTCACTTTTTTATATGAGTTTACATAAAAATACATCCCTGATCTAATGCGACCTGTTTGTTTTTTGAATCATTTCAAAAAATGAAGAGAGCCATACGACTGTCAAATTTTCCATCTGTATTCTCTCTCAATGTGTGATGGTTTCATTACATATTGCGTTTAGACGATCCCATCCGTACACAAAATTTTGACAGATCATATTACTTGTGTGATCGTGTAAAGCCTGCTTAACTAACTAGCTAACTAGCTAACTGACTAACTGACTAGTTGACTAACTAACTAACTAAGTAACTAACTAACTAACTATCTATCTATCTATATATCTATCTACGTATCTATCTATCCATCTATCTATCTATCTATCTATCTATCTATCTATCTATCTATCTACCTAACTACATAAACAAGGTACCCTCCATCGGGGTATAATCGGTTGAAGTGCTCTACAACCGATCGCAAATGACTTTTACCAAAAAGTATCTACTACTTTCTTATCAATTTACCTCATAAAATATAATATATTCTTATGAAATGACCGTATCAAATATTGCCCCTACCAAGCAAAGGAAAAACGCTAGTTCTCAAAATAACAAGATCTCTTCTTGACAATGAATCTAATAACATCAAAGTAAACGCATATAGAATAAACCCCATTTAAGCAAACAGAAGTTCTTTCGCATTTTTAATGCTATTTTTAATACCTATTCATAACTTTGATCATAAATCAATTTAATTGCTCTCTCATCAAGATAAAAAACATCATAAATATCCCAGACACGTGTCTTCAATCATTAAATCAATAAAAACACAGCCAGCCCTCTCTTGTTTACAAATAATTGTGTGAATTTATGTGGCATGCCCCAGTTTAGTATGAAACGATCATTAAAATTTTGGATCTAATCAATAAAATATTTTCAATTAACCATTTTTTTCGCCAGAAGAAAACATATGTTGTTCAACTTATTATTCACTTAACCTCCAAAAAAATAAAAGAAAAACAAGTGTTAAGAAATGTCACCTGAGGCTGCATGAGCTGTATGCGTTAATCTTTGTTTGATTTCTTCCTCCTCACCAGTACTTGGTTTTTATGTTTCATCCATAGGGATTTCACCAGCGAAGGTTTCGTTTGTTTATTTGGTTGAACGTATCATCCTTCACAGATCACACATTGTTAGAATTGAATTCTCATGTAATTTGTTAACATTTTTTATAGTTTTATTTTGTTTAACTTTAAAATACAACAGATGGTTAAATATGTTTGTGGTTTTAAAAAAAGGAAAGAAAAGAATTTTTTTAACTTCTCTTGCATATTTCCCTTTATGTTTTGCTTAAAATTTCCAGGAACTTGACTAAAACAACAAAACTTATTTGTTATTTCTGAAGGTGCGAAGGTGTTTTAACGTATGAAACACTCTTCCAAACACAGACACACACATACAATAGGTTTATAAGAATCGTTAAGTTTCCTTGACTTGGCCAAAACAACAATCATTATCCTAATTGGCGTAGCGATAAATCTTAAAGGTAAAATTCATTCACAACAACATTGCAACATAGGAATAGCGGATTTTTGTACATACATACGTATGTATGTATGTATGTATGTATGTATGTATGTATGTATGTATGTATGTATGTATGTATGTATGTATGTATGTATATGTACAACGGTAGGTAGTCAGGAACTCACTCCGTACCGGAATGCAGGTGATGTTTATAAGTTATTTATTACTTTTACAAGTGTTTCTTGCTAACTAAACCAAACAACCAGCCAGCCAGCCAACCAACCAACTATCCATCCAACCAAAGAAGAAACATTTTCAATAAACATACAACAGAGAGAAAAAAACTTAAAGTGAGGTCATGCGACTTGAAATCCTTTTAAATAAAACTAAAATCAATATTTCAACACTAAAAAGTTTTTAAAATTCGAAAAATGTTTTAAACTTTTGATATTTGTAGTTGTTTAGTTTATGGATTTTATTTTGTATTTAATACTAAAATAAGAAAGTTTGTACAAACGCTAGTATTTATAAAGAATGTTTAAAACCGGAAGTTAAACATATTTTCATTGCAAAATAAACGTTAATGTATTACAAAACAAGTAAGAAGTTATAGTCGGACGAGGCCGATCATATAATACCCTACACCTGTATACGAATAAAATGTGATTTAGTTTTCATAATAAAGCATTTGAGTTGAATTGTACCTTGCCTCAGATATAATTAAACAATTTATAGTTTAATAAAACTGTGGATATTTAAGTAAAATTTTGATGGGGGCTTTTTATAGGGGCTAGGGTCAAATGAGGCGCTTTAATTATAATGTTCATGATTGTCATCCAGGCTAGAATAGAACTTGGTTTTGCAGCTTTTTGTAGAGATACAAGTATATTAAACATAATTATGAACTTAAAAGCCCTAGGCGGGTTCAGTTGTTTGGGGCCTAGGTGAAATAATGGACCGATGTCAATTATTATTTCAATAGGCTTCTGCTACGGTACAATTAAAGATCATGTGGCAAATTTCATTGAATTATCTCTAAAAATGCTACCTGTAGTTTGATTACAACAAACATAGCTAAATCGACTCTTAGCCAATTGGTATACTTTAAGGTGATTATAGGCCTAATATTATTGTGCGTTACAAACAACAGCACAAACCCAATATAACCTCCCCACTAAAGAGGTAATTTTTTGAGTCGATTTAGCTATGTCCGTCCGTCCGTTTTTGAAGATTTTAAGATAATGACGACAAAAAGCTGCAAAACCATGTTCTATATTAGCCTTGATGACCCTCATGAACTCTATAATTATAGGGGCTCATTTGACCCTAACCCCTATAATAAGTCCCCTTCAAAATTTGACTAAAATGTCCACAGTTTTATTCAACAATAAATTGCTTAAGTATATCTGAGGCAAGGTACAATTCAACTTAAATGTTTCATTATAAAAACTAAATCACATCTTACTTTATGTAACAGGTGTAGGGTATTATATGGTCGGCTTCGCCCGACTATCATTTCTTACTTGTTTTTTTTAATACTAGTACTACCCTTAATTTGCATGTCCAACTTTGTGTAGCTGTTCCAGTAATCCTCTTGCTAACCCCAGACTTGACATTTTAAGAAGATTTCCTGCTCTTATTAGGATCACGCACTTTGTGATTCTGTGCGCGTTATCCTATGTGTTTACTTAGAATACGAACCGTCACACTAACCTTAGACTTGCTTATTTTGTGGAGATTTCTCGCCTTGTTCCCATCAGGGTCCGATAGGATCAGTCCACTATTTCATTATTCCAAGAGGTCTTATGGGATTCTCTCATTTTTAATTCGGCTTTCGTTGCGTCAAATGGTTTTTAGTTCGTCAGGTTAACTACCTCGAGCTTTCCTTTAAAGGTAACACATGCCGACTACTCCCAATAGGACTGACATCCATATGATGTAGCCCTTAAATCTGCCTGGGTATTCCGTAAAAGTTTTATTTACAATCCAATACGGTCTTCTATATAACTTTATCTTTAGCCAGAAGCTAATTAGCGGTATCAAACCATATATGATTCCTAAGACTATTTGCTTTAATGTTTCGCTTGACCATGAAATTTTTAATTGGAATCAGTGGTTTAAGGTTCCGATAAATTTTGAGTCTGATATGCTATCGGGCACGTCCGATGATTGTGTACAGATTGTGTTGAAATAAAGACTTTTAGTTCTTTATAGAAATTTTCTGTATAAAGCTGCCTTTACACAGGTAAATAGCCTTGAAGTTATGGATGCAATGCTAACATTCACTTTACGCTGTATATCGATCAAATATACCCCATAAAGTCTTTTAACTCAACTTTCGTAAGAAATCTTCAAATTTGTGCATAAAATGGGAAAAAAATTTCAATATAAAAACCGTTTTCCAAAAAGTCCTATGTGAATTTGTTTAAGTCTACTTGATGAATGTGTCCATTAGAGTACATTAGAATAAGGATATTGAAAATCTGCGTGTAAATGAGTACACTCCCATAAAATAGCCTTAATAGATCTTATAATACGATTACAACGATGATATTCGATTTAAAGTCGTTTCACGGAAATCAAAATTCTGTACTTTTTTACAGCAACCGGTGGTGATTCTAGTGTTGATCCTATCCCGATATAAGGAAAATGTTTATATTTAGTGGACCATTACATATCAGGCATGGGGGGCAATGATTACACAAAGTAATTTAATACATGGTCGATTACAATTACTTGTAATGTGTAATTCAGTAATAGTTAATCACAAATACTTGTAATTGAAAATTTTCCAATTGCAATTACTTGTAATGTAAGTTTTGCCAATTACAATTATTTGTAATTGTAATTAAAGTTTCGAATTAAAATTACTATTAGTAATTGTCATTAAGGTATTACTAATTACAAATTACATGTAATTATAAGGAATAAAATTCACAATTACAAGTAAAATGTCAAAACTTCAATTACAATTACTTTTAATTCAAGTCAAGTTTTAATTACAATTTCTTCAAATGTAATTGTAATTGAAAATGTGGTCATTTCCCCCAACCCTGTTACATATAGAGTTATAAATATTGCAAGGTGTCACGCCTACTTCCAAGTTATTGCATTACTCAGAAATTGCAAAAGCTTGAACCCTCAAATTTTGCATGGGCAACTTGGACATCATAATGGGGTTTAAATCTATTTTATTGTTTCCAAATGTATGTTAGACATATTTCATAAATTTCTACTTTTGAAAGTATTATATACTGGCTAGGGCCACATATGGACCTTTATTCATAAAATGTAATATGAATGAATAATAATAATGTTTATGGGTGAATAATAATGTTCAAATAATTTTGTGAAAAGAAGATTGTATTGCGCTAGGACCAAAAAGCCTGAACACACTGCCGCACATTTGTAAAATATGGACAGAATTAATACAAGAATGTCTAAAAATGTGTAGTTGTTTTTCTATTCAACGAAGACAATTTGTTTTTCGATTAATTTTAATTGCATTTTTTTTTTAATTAGAGTCAACAAATGTACATAATTGGGAAAGCCCATTTACATTTGTATAATTTCAACGGATGTATGTATTGTGAAATTTTATCTCCGTTTATTTTTTTTATACAAAAGTATTAATTTTACATTAGGGTAGCTTTTTTAAAAGATGTTTTATCATTCGACATTAAAGTCTCTGATTGGATCCGATATGGACTAATAATAACCGACTTGCCTCAAGTATTCAGCTTTGCAACTTTATCTAAAGCGTCACAATAAGTTGAAGAAGTGTTGAAAATAATCAAATTTACAAACTAACTGAAGGACTTTACGTCAATGTGCTAATGGCCACTTGACAGTGTGTAATAGCGTCCATGGACCTAATAACACACCACCCAATAATTCGCAAAGCATTCCCAGACAAAATAGTTTAAGAAAATCGCCTTAATATTCAAATATATAAATTTAATGTTGTTTTTTGATGTTATGTTGCATCCATACATGTATTTTAGTTCCAGAAACCGGGCAAACATATGCCCAACATAAAAAAACACATGTAGTAGTATATAAGGACATGACATACAGACACTTGTATGTACACATTGTACACTCAAACATACAAACGTAAGTATGTGTATGTAATATATTGTGTATTTCATATGTTTCGCATGTTGCTCGACATTGAAAAAAACATGACAGTTATTACAACAAGAACACGAATGCAAGAACTTTAAAGCAGTAAACCGATAAAGGATCCAAGAGCGGTTACAGGGAGCAGTAAACTCTATGCTATATACTACATATTCATTGTATGAATTTTCATTTCCTTTTTGTGTATTTAAAAAAACACACACACTGTGCCATGTCATAACAATGCAAATGGCACGCTTATGTGCGTATGTGTTTATATGTAATTTTGTATATAACGGAATATTACCGCCATGATTGTGTTTTCCGGTCTTGGTGTTGCCAGAGTTTCATGTACATAATACTTTACATACATATTAAATTATGTAGATAATTATATTTTTACAATTTCAGTTATGTTTTTAGCATAATTAATATGTCATGTTAAATTTGTATAGTATGTAGTCCGGTATAATTGTAAACAATAAGAGGCTACATCTGTATATTAACATTTTGTTTCATTGCTCATTACATCCCAGCAAAAACTTTGATAACCATTGCATTTTAAGACATTTTAACACGGTAATGATATTGGATGGAAGTACTCACCACGTTTGCCTATAAATGAAGAATCACGATTACTGGCTAATAAGGAGTTGTATGTAGTTTTTTTAATATCCACTAGGTCTACTCTGAGTACTGTAATTTCCTGTATAGTAGAAAAGATTGCATCAGATTTCCATCTAGCTCTGGTGTCACCTCAGAAATGGAAAGGTGCTGGCATGGATTTAGATATATTACTAAGATCATACCACTTGCCCTTAATAGTGGTTCTTAAACAGCCCAGCCCAGATTGTCATGCCTGAAACTGAAAAGAAGGAGAATGACAGGGTTTTAGAGATACTACTAGGATAAGTCCACATGTCCAATATCGTTATTCAAAATCGGACCAACAATCAAATCTTGGCTTTAGAATTTTTTCATTGATCCTCTCTTACACAAAATGTTATGTGAACCAGGCGATCAGCGGCTAGTAGATTATACTACTATATCCGGGTTTGAATGATATTTGCCTTAATTTGTAAAGGTTTTTATTAATTTCTCAGAGAGATAGAGAGAGATAGTAGAGCTCACATTATGTCATTCTTCACAGTCTACAAACTTATAGCCCAGCTGGTGTTGAAAAAAACCATTAACACCGCCAAACCATCTAACGATATTGAAACAAACTGAAATTAAAATATGTTTACCACAGATAAGTCAAGTATATTGCTGGTTATAACAACATTATACCAGGTCAGTATATATTCCGTATACAACAACACAACCACAAAAGACTTTGGTCCCAGTACACTAGAACTCAATGACTTGGATTAGCAGTCTGTTATATGTAGAGTTTAAAAACAGACTCTCAAATCCCCCTTTTATTTAACAGCAATATCTATAAATAACCGTTAGTACCCCTAAAGTTTGAAGTCACCAGTAGCCTTTTGAAAAAGTCTCTAAATATATCTCTCTTGCCAAAAGCTCTTATTACTTCAACATGCCCTAGAAATCCTCAGTATAGAGAAGATCAGACGTGAGCTATCCGGTGTGTGTTAGACTTTTGGAGAGCTTAAGAAGTAAGAGGGTTATATTCGGCTATACCGATTCTTTTATACCCACCATCAAAACACTGCCATATAAATGAACTTTGATATTTTGAATATTTTATTTTTATATATCGATATTAATGAGAATATCAGAGTAACATTTGAAAGAGATCCTGTTGTGCGCCCCTTAACCAGTGTCGCAGGTGGGAATGGAACCCACCACCTCTGGTCTACCAGACTAGAACACTAACCACTAACCTACCGGAGGCCACAAACACACATTAAAAAGCATTATGACATTTCCTATGTCATAATGCGCTACTAAAGCGTCTCAAATATTTCGGAATACCAAGATAAAAATAAGTGGAATTTCGGAATACCAAGGTAAAAATAAGTGGAAGTTTGTCGGTTAATGTGGTACTGGTCATAAAAAAATTAATTAATAAAAATTAATTATTATCGCAGAAGCCAAAATTTTTAACTTTTTTTTAGAAAATTATTATATTTTATTATCAATGATTACTACTCATCTTCTGCAATACTTTTAAGTAGTCTTATAATGACTTACACATAATCAGATAAGAAAGTACCTTATTTTAAAAGTTTTGCCGTTTTATTTGTGAATTTTATTTGATCAAGCTCTAGCAACTGTTTTTGTTTTTAAAACATAACAACTTTAAGACTCTCTATTTGTAAGCACTTAGTTAAGTAGTGATTTGAATGAAAGCATCTAACATTATCACCGTCTTGAAATAATGAATTAAAATGCTAATGAATAAGCAAAAAAAAACGTCTTTGTAGTTGT
>NC_060953.1:35412517-35427517 GCF_022045245.1 Lucilia cuprina | reverse complement strand
ATGATTCAAGGATCTTGGGAAAGGTTTTATTCCGAAAATAGCATTTCGAGCAAACTGTGAACAGTGACTCTAATCATTAAGAAGGAGAGTACAACAGGTCCGACAGTGACCTAGTTTGTTGGTTAGTTAGTTAGTTAGTTAGTTAGTTAGTTAGTTAGTTAGTTAGTTAGTTAGGTAGTTAGTTAGTTAGTTAGTTAGTTAGTTAGTTAGTTAGTTAGTTAGTTAGTTAGTTAGTTAGTTAGTTTGTTAGTTAGTTAGTTAGTTTTATCAGACTAGGACACTAAGCGCCAACACCTCGGAGGCCACTACTAGAACTACATTACAAAAAAGGCATTTAAATGTCCCTTACAAGTACCAAATAACAAATACCAACACAAATGTCTATTACTGGATACAATTCCATTAAACTGAAAATGTGAAGGATGCACGAAGGACTCTGAAGGAAAGTTTGCGTGACTTAAAGGAATTCGAATAACGAAAACATTAAACCAAACCCTCTATTATCACCTGTTTGCCACTAACAACTTACTACAAACCTACGAACGGACCAGACAGGATCTTGTTGAAGAAAATAAATAAAACACTAAAAATAAATAAATACAGAGAAAAGGAAACCATAATTCCTTACAAAACAATATTTTTCATGTTAAAACATTTAAACTATTTTTTGCTGTTTTACACAGAAAAAATAATAAAGCTGAAGAGAAAAACATAAAAAACCTGACATGTAAAACTGTAAAAAATAAACGAAATAATGAAGAATTCTTGTTAAGAGACCATAAAAGGGTTGGTTTGATGTTGCAATAGTAAACGCAAGTGTAGACCATGTTTTATTTAAGGCGGAGTATTTTCCTAACCGGGTCTAAAAGGGAAAACACGCACACACTTACAAATACATAATTAAACTTGTGATATGAAGATAATGGTAACTGATACTAATACGATACGAAACATTTATTCATTCAGTTGTTTTAGCAGATATTGAATATGATTACAAATATAAAGTGGTTGTTGCTATGAAATGTCGTTCACGTTGTCAGCCATTTTAGTTGAGTTTTTAGTAACCATTATTTTGATAAGACTCATTAACTCTAGGGGCTGACTGACTCTGACTAACTAAGAATAACTTAATAAACTTGTACACAAAACAGTATGGACAGACGGACTTAAGTAGTAAAATGTTATCGCAGAAAAAAAACAACAAAAAAAGATTGATGATTTAATTGTTGTTCTAATAAAAGTTAAACAAAATGTTTCGAGTTTGTGTGAATGAGTATTTATAACGTCCATGCGTTACTTATTAATTTAATCATAAACAATTGGTTGTAAAAGCATTTTTTCTTTCTACGAAAAAAAATTATGAAAAAAATGACGTACAATGTCAAACATTAATGGGTGCCATAAATCATAAAACGAGTACATTGAATGAAATGTTATTATGTTGACATGTTCAAAATAAGGAGTGAGATCGAAAAATTCTTAACACACATTTTTCATTACATTTTTCAACCAAAGTATTATTTGATTATTTTTGATCAAGTTACCTTTGAAAAACATGTCAGTTATTATGTGTAATGTCAATTATATTAATTTTTTTGTTAATCTGATTAAAATGAGTGACCAGAAAAAAGTGCGTACTGAAATTATTAAATATTTTCAACTAAACCCAACTTGGTCTTACAAAAAGTTGGCCAAGCATACAAAGGTCTGCCGTCAAACTGTTTCCAATGTTATTAAACAGTACCGGGAGAACTTGTCAGTTGATAGAAAACCTGGTTCAGGTAGCAGGAATGGTCCACATGATGTTTCTAAAGCCAAAAAATAGAACGAATTTTCAAAAGAGCTCCCAACACATCCGGTTGGAAAGCAGCTCGGTTAGCTCAGTGCTCGGACTATTTGGTACGAAAAGTTAAAGCTAATGCAGGTTTAAAAACATACAAGGCTCAAAAAGTTCCTGACAGGAACGCTGATAAAAATTTAGAGGCCAAAAATAGAGCACGGAAATTGAAGTCAAGTTTAATAAAAAAATATTCTTGCTGCATAATGGATGACGAAACGTATGTTCTGGCAGATTTTTCGCAACTTCCAGGTCAAAAGTTTTATGTTGCTGATGCTCGAGGGAATGTTGAAGAAAAGTTTAGGACCCAAAATCAGACAAAATTTCCAGAAAGTTCTTGGTATGGCAAGCAATATGCAGTTGCGGCAAAAGAAGCCAATCATTTGTTACAACGGGCTCTATAAATACCGAAATTTACATCAAGGAATGTTTATAAAAAAGGCTGCTTCCATTCATAAGACTTCATAATGTGTCCACTTATTTTTGGCCTGACTTGGCATCCTGTCACTATGGTAAACAAGCCCTTGAGTGGTACAAGAACAATAATGTGGTATTTGTACCAAGAGAGGCAAATCCTCCAAACTGCCCGGAGCTAAGGCCAGTGGAGAGATATTGGGCTCTTGTTAAAAGAGAATTGAAGAGTACAAAAAAGGTGTCCAAAAGTGTGGTAGATTTTAAACGGAGATGGACTACATGTTCGAGCAAAGTGACAGAAAGCACTATAAAAACGTTAATGGAAGGGTTTCCGAAAAGGGTTCAAAATTTCATCACTAGTAATTAAAACTATAAAAATATTTTTTTGTAAATTGTAATAATAATTTGAATCAAATAAAAAAATAAAGCTGTAAGTTTAGTGGTTTCCTTTTTATAAAAACATATATGTATGTTAAGAATTTTTCGATCTCACTCCTTAACATCACTTCTACAGATCTCTTTCATTACTTATATGCAGTAAATTCTACTTCTTTTTCGCTTCTTTGAAAGTTCTTTTTTGCTGGGTTACTTTTGATCAGTCGATAGAATATAATGTCTACAACTAGTATAACTAGTCTATGGCTAGTATGTTGACTAATCTGTTTACTATTCTGTTTACAAGTCGGTTTTTGATTGTTAACTTTTCCATTGATTGATTTAGAGACTTCATTATTCTCTCTCATTATTTACTGACCTTTTTACCCATATTAACCTTGTTTTTATCGGATATTAAGAGAAACTATCCGCAATTTGATCTCAAAATGAAGATTAATTACTCTAAATCTTGCAGATTCTGAAAGAAATCTTAAAAGACTAGAGTTTTCTAAGAATATTGAATAAGTTGGATAGGTTCATATCTACTAGAAATCTTATAGAGCAAAGCCCTACTTTAAAGTAGGGTTCTATAAATCGACTTTCAAATAATCGAACAATCGACTTTTTGTCGAAAAAAGTTGAAAAGTCAAAGTCGACTATTTTGTTCCAAAAAAGTCGATAACTCGACTATCGTCTATGAAAAAAGTCGATAAGTCGGAAAAATCGAAAAAAGTCAAAAAGTCAAATACTCAAAAATTGTAGAAAAATGTCAAAAATAGTCGAAAATTTTAAAAAAGTGGAAAGATAGTCAAAAACTCTAAAATAGTCGGAAAAAACTCGAAATAGTAAAAAAATTGTCGAAAAAAGTCAAAAAGTCGAAAAATTCAATAAGTCGAAAAGTCGACTACTTATAAAATACTAAAAGTCGTCTTTTAAGTCGAAAAATCGCTTTGGATAAAATGCAAAAAGCCAAAAAGTCGACTTTTCGTTTCAACTATAGAACACTTTAAAGTTATTTTCTGAAGGAAGTTTGTATGGGGGCTAGTTTCAAATCAGGCCTGATCATTACAAAAATTACTATTAATGTCATTAATAGTTCTATAAAACTTAGTTTTGCCGACTTTTGTTGACATAATAGAACATTTAACTTAATTATAAGCCCAAAAGCCCTATTTGGGGGGGTACGGTTGTATGAGGGGCTACGCGAAATAATGGACCGATTTTATCATTTACAATAGGTTTCGCCCAAAAATCGACTCAGAAAACGATGCTAAGCCGATTGGTATACTTTAAGGTGGGTATATAGGACGAATATTTTTGTATGTTACAAACATCAGCACAAACGCAATATATCCTTACCCCCTTAACTGGTGTAGGGTATAAAAATTTATATTCGAAAAACTATTATACCCAGTAAAAACTTCCATTGTAATGTAAGAACTTAAAATGCTAAAATTTACTTACACAATAGCATTTTAAGTCATTATTTTTTTGGAGGCAAATACTAGCCACAAACGATTACAAGTAAATAGAAAAGTAGTCATTGTAAATCACATGCAATATGACTAATGAATTAGAAAGTTTTTATATAACAAATTATTAGTAAGACCTTATTAGACTACTTCTATGTAATCCAGACTATATGTAGTAGTCATTGAAAAGTATGTTGTTTGGTAAGTTATTATAATTGAAAGCCATTATCCAGTTTTTGCTGGGGTAGTTAGAATCTTCAAAATCGTATAGTGTTTTATTATTTACATAGCTTTAAGGGTAGCAAAGCATACTGGGTATAGCTAGTTAGTCTATAGACTAGTCTATTGACTATTCTAATGATTACTCTATTGACTACTCTAATTAATAGTCTATTGTCTAGCCTGTTGACTCTTCTACTCACTAGTCCATTGACAAGTCTGTTGACTAGAAAGAAAAAATTTCCCTCTACGATTGCTTGAGTTGGTTTGGCGCCGAATCTAGTCAGCTGTAGTTCGTTGCCAAAATAAACTGATAGTACCATCCCTGGTTAACATAGTGAATATAGAATTGCAACAGAGCAAGAAATTGTTTAGGTTATGGTCGCTTGAGCGAGGCACTACTAAAGTCTCTACAAAAAACTATGATCGAACTGTCGATCATTTTTTTTAACAATTGGAAAAATGACGACTTTTGATATTCTGTTGCTTTTGTTGTTAAGATCGATTTAAACTTTTAGAATTTTAAAGGATTTTAGTGGATTCCAAAAAAGTTCCACCAAAATTAATGATCACAAAAACGATCAACTAAACTGAAACTTCTTGCTCAGCTATTGAAAGATCACATGATTATTTTTTTTTTCCTCAAAAAACAATCAAAACGCATTATGCGTTACAAAGCAACATTTATTTGTTGTTCATTCAATAAAGTGTGTAGAAAGTGAATAGAAAAGTTTTTATAATTGTTAGTTTGGTTTATAGTTTTTTTTTTTGATTTTTTGTACGATCATCTAAAATATATTTCTGCATTCAAACTGATCTTGCAATGCATTTGAATGCAACAAAAAACAAACAATCGCAATCGTTTGTTTCTTTATTTGTGGAATACTCTTCATTTTTATCACATTTCGAGTTACAAATAAAATACGCATCACAGCAATTAATCAAGTTAATAATTGCTGAATGGTGGTGGTGGTGCCTGTCTGCTTTAGATTGAAGCTGGAAATAAGTTGCTGCTTCTGCTGCTGCTTCTTCTGCTGGCAAATAATCAAATTAAAGAAAGAAAAAATTATTTTTTTAATTTCATCATTTCAAAATGCAACAAATGTATGCAACTGGGTTTTTTTCCAATTTTTGTTTCTTTTCAGCTTTGGCAGCCGATGATGACAATGATGATGACGTTAAGGAAAATGCTGATAATGTTGATTGTTGTAGTTTGTGCAACAAATGTATTTTGGGATAGACAGACAATATTTTTGTTTGATAAATATTAAATTTTATAAAAGAAAAAAAACCCGAAGATTGTAATAATAATTTGAATCAAATAAAAAAAATAAAGCTGTAAGTTTAGTGGTTTCTTTTTTATAAACATATATGTATGTTAAGAATTTTTCGATCTCACTCCTTATGTATCACAAAGTGGAGTGGGTTAATTGAACAGTAATAAAAAGAGGTGGGATTTAATGGGATATGTACATGTATGTACATATTTCTGGAGTGTATAATACACTCGTTAAAAATCTCTAAAGTTATTGAATTTTATTTTAACCGAGCAAGGACTTTGACTGCTATACAGATCAAGTAGTTAATAATAGATTAACAAAGAGCTGTCCTCTTGTAAAACTAGTGAAAGTAAAAATCTGTCTTTCCACAAAAAATATGTAATCATTTTATGATCCGAAATTTTACTAAATAAATTCATTATGTGCAATCATAATATGTTACTTTGAATCATAATAACTTTAACTCTCTCCTAATACACATTTCCTTAATAACAAATCCTCAGTTAATTACTAGAAAAAATAATGTTTCCAAACAAACTTCCAATTATAACCAACAACAAACAACGCAATTACAGAAGAAAAAAACTCATCGTTCATGTAAGTTAGAGGTTTATGTCAGAGTGTGCCTAATATCATTTAAGTGGTTTAATACAAAAAGAAATCCAAAAACTTGCCCTGCTACTTCCCAATGCATTATAATTGTGGTTTGAGAAAAACATTTTTGAAAAAACAAAATATTAAAAAATGTTTTAAACACACACCCGCCCCTATTACTTACAAACATATAATTTTTTGCATTATCTTGTTATAGGTTTTTTATTAAATAAATACAAAAATTTGACACTTGCCTACAATTCATTATGGCGTTAATTCCGGCACGTGTCATCTTGATAAATTGTTTGGGCCAAAGATTTTTATTCCTTATTTTTTATTTTATTAAATAAAAAACGCATCATAAACAAGTTCAAAACGGAAACGGATGCTGCTCACACATATAGTGAGAACGTTGTTAAAAATTAGATTTGAAAAACTCTTAAACAACAGCCAGCCCACCACAATATGTTTAAAATTATATTATTATTTGCTTTTTTTTTAATTCGTTAACCAACGATATCGATAAACCTACAGGCATATGTGTAAAGCAATTAGAATTGGCAATTTTTCTTATTTCTCAAAAATCTATTTTCTGCCCCACTGTGTACAATTTCCAGCTAGAGTTAACATACTTACAAATTACTTGTGTAGAAAAGCTGAAGACTCACAATAAGTCCTTAAGCTGTACTCAACCAATATTAACCCTGCGAAGACGGAAATCTATCTTTTCATAAGGAAGACAAAAATTTCGAAATATACTGAAATCTGTTTCCTGGACTAGTCCGACAATAACACATTGGCTTTATAAAACTTAAATTAGACAAATTCTGGCTTATGTTTTTATAATTTGGTGGACTTCCTTTGACAAAAAATGAATTATCAGACTACTTTAGCGTAAATGTTGCTTCGGTATAAGTTGTGCCATTAGCACTACGTTAAACAAGGCTCTCGAAACGTTGCTAGATATTCCAGCCATTGAAACTCATAACTTTAAGTGAACTAGCTAAAAGCGGTTATAGAACACATCATCAATGAATACCGAACCCTTTGGAAGGCTATACAATCATCGGATGTGTCCGATCGCATACCAGACGCAGAATATATCGGAAATTTGGAAACGCTGATCCCAGATAGAATGTCTTAGTCAAGCGGACAGACAGACAGCAACATAAGAATAAATATGGCTCCCACAGGGCTTAACAAATTTACAGATAGCCATAATGCAATTGTGGCGCTATAAGACGATAAAATTATATCTAGGAACGTATTGAAATAGTGTTTACATAATATGAGTACCTGTCCAATGGGGAGAAGTCGGCAACCATAGAGCGAAAAGGCTTTGAAGGAAAATGGTGAGAGAAACTCATAAGGCCTTATGGAATAATTAAACGTTGGGTAGAACCACAAATATCTTATGAGGTTTAAATGAATGTCAAATATCTTCATAAAGAATTTAAAGATACTCTGCCTAATGATTATCAATTTAACAATGGTTGTTAAAACCTGTTTTTATATGGAAAAACTGTATAGTAAACCCTTGTTAACTTTAATAATCGTTTTTGCATTAAGGCCCTCTACCTCTAAAAATTTTTCAGATATACGATTTTTTCTATCTAACTCATATGAAAGACCCTTTTTCCTTCAAAATGTTCAGATGTATTTAAAGAATATTTTTATATTAGCTTCCCAGATAAACGATATTTTGCTTTTAATTCATATGGGAAGTGCCAAACCCTTCTAATGAAATACCGCCCGTTATTCTCTGAATGTTCATATGAATCTCAATGTTATAATAGTTTCTCCGATATCTATTTCTCAGATTGTCTATTTTACTATTTATAAGGGGGCTCCAAACAACCCCCTCCCCCGAGATTAAAGTTGGCCCTTTTTTCTCTAAAATGTTCAGATAAATATTATTATTCTTCATGCAAAATTTAAAGAATTTAGTTTTATTAGATTCCCATTTGAACGAATTTCTGTATTTAATTGGGGGTGCCGCTCCCCTTATTGGTAGTCCGCCCAAAATGTTAAGATGTTAAAGTTCTTCGTGCAAAATTTTATGAGTTTAACTGTAATAGTTTCAAAGATAAACGGATTTTTGTTTTTTATTTCAAATCAAATTGTGCCACGACCCCCACTTTCCGACCTAAATAATTATATTAACACTAAAGTAGCTCTGACAAAATTTAAAGACTGTAACTGTTATATTTTCTTAAATATACTTATTTAATATTTATTATGGGTGCGGCCTCTCGCCCACTTGAAATTTTAACATAAAAAGTGGCCTATAACTCCTTGCAGACATACAGGAAGATACTGTGAAAATCGATTCAGATGTCTCTTCATCTATAAAATTCAAATATACAAACAAACACACATTAATTTCTATATGCATATAAATAGATTTGGCCTTAATCCTACAAAAAAAAAAATAATGTAAACCAATTTAGTGTGATTTCAATTTTTAAAAACTATAAATATCAATTGTCAAATCTAAAAGTTATTTCGAATTATTGTCAAATTTAATATGTGTTTTTTTGAAATTTACAATTTTATCTTAATTGTTTTTAAACATTAAAAAAGAAAGACACTCTTTGATGTAAGCCGTCATTGCATGTACTTAAAATGTCCAATAAAACTAACTAATAAACTTGGTAATAACATTAATAAAAAAATATACACAGGACTAAAATGTAACAAGGATATAAACACATGTGTCTACATGCATTTATAATGTCCACTAATGAACAACGCTGCCAAACATACACTCAAAGAAAAGGAAAAAAGAAAAAAAACTGAAACTAATAATGAAAACACACATTTCAAATGTCCATTAACTGACGTGACAGTTTCACATTAGAAATTCACATGTGGACATTAAAAAAATTGAAAAAAAGAGTAAAAACATTGAGACAGCAAAAAATAACCAATTAAAAGTAAAACATGGAGTTGACCAGTGTCCATCATATAAAGCAGCATGTGGAAAGTGAAAAAAAAAGACTCAAACAGCCAAGAAGAATTAGACACAAAAATTTAATAAATAATGAGCTCAAATATAAATTTTATATGAAATGTATTTTTCAAACGTTTAAAATTGAATTCGAAATCCTCCTGTTAACACCCATCCTTTTCAAAAACAGTGTAAATACATTATCCTTTAAAGAATTAAATTAATTTTTAATAAAATAAACAGTTTAAAAACATGCAATTCTTCAGTTTTACATCTACATTCTAGATATAAAATGTACAAAAAGTTACATAAACCTTTCGTCCTTCCGTTCTTCTTTCAAGTCCTAGTAAACAGAGTCCTTTTAAAGAAAATAAGGGTTGTTACCCTTTCTCTTAATTTTTATACCCTTCACCTTCGTGAGAAGGGTATATATAAGTTTGTCATTCCGTTTGTAATTTCTATAATATAATTTTCCGACCCTATAAAGTATATATATTTTGGATCCTTATAGGTAGCGGAGATGATTAAGCCATGTCCGTCTGTCTGTCTGTCTGTCTGTCTGTCCGTCTGTCTGTCTGTCTGTCTGTCTGTCTGTCTGTTTGTTGAAATCAGTTTTTAGAAGACCCCAGATATCTGCGAGATCCGAATCTTCCATAATTCTATCAGACATACGACCGGCAAGAACGCTATTTAAAATCAGCAAAATCGGTCCATAAATAACGGAGATATGAGCAAAAAACCGAGACAACCTCTGAAAATTTCATATAAAATTTAGATTTTTTATTCATGCTCAGACAGAAACTGCAAAAAACAATAACAATACGGTAAATATTGTTATTGTAATTTTGTTTATAAAAGCAAAGCAGAGCAACAGTAGCAGAGCGAGAGCAGCACTAATGTTTTGTTATTGGCTAGAAACATGAAATTAAGTATGTGGAGTCTGGCTTAAGTTAGAACCCATAAAAGGGGATTTTTGGTACTTTTTCGTTTTTCAAAAGGTACTTTTTGAATTTTCTATAATATTGAACCTAGAGCCATGAAATTAAGTATGTAGAGCTCGGATTAGGTGAGAACCCATAAAAGGGGATTTTTTGGTACTTTTTCGTTTTTCAAAAGGTACTTTTTGAATTTTCTATAATATTGAACCTAGAACCATGAAATTAAGTATGTAGAGCCCGGATTAGGTGAGAACCCATAAAAGGGGATTTTTTGGTACTTTTTCGTTTTTCAAAAGGTACTTTTTGAATTTCCTATAATATTGAACCTAGAAACATGAAATTAAGTATGTAGAGGATGGATTAAGTGAGAACCTATTAAAGGGGACTTTTGGTACTTTTTCGTTCTTCAAAAGGTACTTTTTGGATTTATGTATAATATTGAACCTAGAAACGTGAAATTAAGTATGTAGAGCCCGGATTAAGTGAGAACCTATAAAAGGGGACTTTCTGGTACTTTTTCGTTCTTCAAAAGGTATTTTTTGAAATTTCTATAATATTGAACCTAGAAACATGAAATTAAGTATGCATGGCCCGGATTAAGTGAGGACCCAAACAAGGGGAGTTTTTGGTACTTTTTCGTTTTTCAAAAGGTACTTTTTGCAATTTCTACAATATTGAACCTAGAAACATGTAATTAAGTATGTATGGCCCGGATTAAGTGAGGACCCATAAAAGGGGACTTTTTCGTTGTTCAAAAGGTACTTTTTGCAATTTCTACATTATTGAACCTAGAAACATTTAATTAAGTATGTATGGCCCGGATTAAGTGAGGACCCATAAAAGGAGACTTTTTGGTACTTTTTCGTTCTTCAAAAGGTACTTTTTACAATTTCTACAATATTGAACCTAGGAACATGTAATTAAGTTTGTATGGCCCGGATTAACTGAGGACCCATAGATGGGGACTTTTTGGTACTTTTTCGTTCTTCAAAAGGTACAAAAGGCTTTAAACACATCATGGTGAAGGGTATATAAGATTCGGCACAGCCGAATATAGAACTCTTACTTGTTTTTTTTTATCACTTACTCGTTTATATGTATTTAAATTTCAATTCACCGTTATGATAATGATATCGTCTAACTGTTGTGTTTGCTTGTCTTTATGTCCGTCTGCCCTCTTGTTTAACTGTATCTTCGTGTAAATGGCCATTATTTAAGCCATTTTCTATTAAGCAAAATGTCAAAATATCCCATTAAACAAGCCATTATGGTTGAATGAAAATATTCAATCTTATGACGGTGACTGTTTATATTTGTTCACTCTGTCTGTTTATCTGCCAATCAGTCTGTCCGACCATTCGTTCTTTTGTCCATTCTGACTGTCTTTCAATTTGATTATTTGTTTCAACTGATACCATAACAAAAATTATACCATTAAAAGGGGAAGATTTTTATTTTTATTTCGCTATTATGTTGCCATCAAACTCCTTCAGGACTCAGGTGTTTGAAGGAATTATCGGTTTAAGTAATTCTTGTTGATTTGTATAACATCATGGTGTTTACATTGTCTGGATAATGTTATTTTGCATAAAATGTTTGTTAATGGTATATTAAAAGTATAAAAATTAATTTTGTTTTAGATTTAACAAATCATCAGGATAAAATTGTCTATTATTTTGAAATATTTATATTATAAAGATTCATTTTACATGCAATATAACTAAAAGAAAGATGAACTGTTTACATTTAATAATGTCCTTAGAATATTCCCAGCAAAAAAAGAACATCCAAAGAAGCGAAAAAGAAGTAGAATTTACTCCATAGAAGTACTGCAAAAAAAGACCTGAAGAAGTGAAAAGAAGACCTGAAGAAGTGAAGATTTTAGCACAGGTTTGTCATAGGAAGGATGTTCTTTTTATTTGATTCCAAATTCACTACATCTGAAGTCATTATCAGGAAGTAATTTTTATGTTCTGTTTTTAGAGGTTATTAGGAAGTGAAACAACTAATTTGACTTAAATAATATTAACATAAATAAATAAATTACACATACATATTTATCAATCAAATCCAAAATAAAATGAGTTTAATTAAAAAAATTTCAGTTAAAAAATCTTCAATTGGATTCTTTTCGCTTCTTTGCAAGTAAATAAGCATCACTTTCGCAAAAGGTAAGCAAATTCTCTTAGTGCTACTTTTGAAGTGGTGATAAATGTTATGCTTTTGGAAGTACTTCGTTTTATTCGTTAAAGTTTGTAGCTCTAACAGTTTTGAAGATAAACAAATTTTTGAAATTAATTCCTATGAAAGGTACTACGTTCCCTGCAGCTAGTCCTCCCACTTTTTGTCCTAAATAATCATAATGAGACTAGAAATGGAAAGAGAGGAAAGAGTTTTAATAAAACTCCATAAACTTCTTCCTCTCTTTGCCCAGTTGAGATCAGGACAATAGATTGTAAGAGCTAGGAAGAGGTAAATTCAACATCCTGCTTTACCTTCGTTTGAATGAGTATATATCCGAATACCCGAATATTGGTGCTGTTTTGAGCTCCGTTTCATGGAATGAGTTGGTGAAAAACAGTTTATATAGCGATCTATGAAAAATATTCAATTACTCGGTTTCCTGATCGTAGTTTCTTAGAACTTTTCAATGAGTTGCATTACACCAAGTAGCCTTATGGAATTTTCTTACCCATGAGAATTTTTTTAACGTGGCCAAGTCTAGTGCAGAGATACAAGCCGATGCAAAATGATCGGCGGCGTCGGCTTATTATAGAAAATATCGGCGGCGGCTAAATTGTCGGCTCAGTTTACCTTTTTCTTCAGAAATTGACCTTATAAGCATTTATTATATTAAAAAATCTCTGTATAATAGTCTGTTATAAAGAAACCTGTCTCTATATAAGTTTTTTCTTCAGAAAATGAACATTTATAGTAGTTTTCACTATTTTAATATTAGCAAAATATTGTGTGGCAACTTTTTTCAATTTGCAATAAGAATTTAAAATAGTGGCAACTCCGTTCAAATTGGTGAAGTTATTTTCCGAAATACATGTACGATTCCAATCTTTATCAGCAGCTACGTTTAAGCCGGCTTAGCTTTTTAGCCGAAAGAAGTCGGCGGCGGCGCGGCTTGCAAAATATTACTGGTGACCAGCCGCCGCCGATTTGAGCAGCTTCGGCTGGTGTCTCTGATCTAGTGGTTTCTATTTCTAACAGACCAGAGATAGACCTGATAGAGTTATAGGGGTACTTCTTCGTGTTTGGAGTATAAAAAAAACAGCGTAGGAAGTTTAACACATAACCTGTGTGATCTTCGTGGTCTTGAGATAGAACCTTTAATAAAAATAAAGTAATTAATATATTAACAATTTATCCCTTTTCTACTTTACACATCAGAGGTCATAACATTTTTTATAATCTATTTGGCATGAGCTTCCGATTAGAAATATCAACAAGACTAAGTTGACATTATTGCGATCTTATTCTTTACTGACTTTTTGGACCTAGATTTTTCATCCAAGGGCATATGCTCTTAGTATTAGTGTGTATGTTGATATATCTCTTCTGATTATGTGATTAGAAATCAATTAATGTTAAGGACTTGGTAATTCAAAGTAGATACAAATTTAAGCAATACATTACATTGTCAATCCCTTTAACTAAAGAAAAATAATCTTGGTCACCTTAAAATGGTATAAAACCCAAGTATGGAAAATGCGACTACTGAAAACTAACAAATATTTGATAGACAACCAGTACAATTGTCACGAACGAAACTTCCTAAAGAAGACATTATATACGAATATATTTGATAATATAAACCATATAAAATAGCATTCATCTTTCTTACATACAAATAAACACTTAATAACAACTTAATATCCGCCCCTAGCAATACAGACAGACCGACAGACACCAAATCACACTTCGCAAATCCCAATGCTATCTTTAATATTTAATTATGGACTGGTCGCTGTGCATATACCTTTAAGCAGTTCATATAAAGGCCACAGCCATGTGATTTAAAAATAGATTCCTACCAACCACCGGCTCAATGTGAAATGCACATTTCGCATACTAATCACTCTATGCTAAAATAAATATTTCGTCGTAATAAATAAATAAATTGAGCGCTTACATCAAACAAATCAATTTTCTACTCTAATTTCAACACTATCGCTTAATAGAGAAAACACAATCTAATAATATTTTTTTACTATATTTAGCGAAAGCAACAACTGCAAAGAAAAAAGCCACACACAAACTTTTAAAAGAATGAATACCCTTCGTGGAGGCCAACAACTAAATAGCAAGATAAATAGAAACATATTAGTGAAACGGACAAAGTCCGAGAAATTGTTGTTTTTTTCGAACAATAGAAATAAATGTTTTGAAAACAAATTTATATTGGTCGACTCGGCAAGGCGGTGCTCAAAGTTTACAAATATTTTCCAGTATTTTCATACACATGCTGTTTCGTTTTACAATTTGAGTTAAATCTTTCTTCACTTTGTTTTTTTTCGAAATCTTAACCCGAGTAGAGCGATTGACAGATTCAGTGGTGAATGCGACTACGAAACGGGATTATAGAATCGAATTTTTTACACAATAAGATCAAATTTTGATATTCTTATCGGAGGTTTTCATCACGCCATATTCAGACCGACAAATCTCCGGTTGTAACTAACTAACCAATTAACTAACTAACAAACTAGCTAACTAACTAACGAACTAACTATCTATCTATCTATCTATCTATCTATCTATCTATCTATCTATCTATCTATCTATCTATCTATATATCTATCTATCTATCTATCTATCCATCTGCCTATCTATCTATCTATCTATCTATCTATCTATCTATCTATCTATCTATCTATCTATCGATCTATCTATCTATCTATCTATCTATCTA
>NC_060953.1:35397797-35412417 GCF_022045245.1 Lucilia cuprina | reverse complement strand
CTATCTATCCATCTGCCTATCCATCTATCTATCTATCTATCTATCTAGCTTTCGATTTCTGAAATTTTCCTACAATATTTCCTAATCAAAACCTTGACAATTAAGCAGTATAGGGTACACAAAAAATTAATAACTATGTTCTTGTCCATTGATAAATGTAAACCTAAAGAGTGGCACGTTTTTTAACATTTTGCAATAAAAACCAGCTTCATAATAATGCTACACACTACAAGTCTGAATATAAAGACAAAATACAATATTAAAAAAATCCAATTGCACAAAAACCAAACTAAACTTAACGCTCAACGCTGACAAATGGTCATCCTTTTATGAAGGCCAAAATATTACGCACGCCTATCATTTCAATCTACACAGGTTAAACAACAATTGCCATACACAATACAATTGAACACAATAATGATGATCGTTGGCATGATAATGATGTTGGAAATAATAATGTACACATGTAACTACAGAGTACATTTGCTGGCAAAACAAACTGAATGAATGGAAAACGACAAATAAAAATGTGAACCCATAATTTTTCAACTTTATTTCGCTCGTTCTTGGTCATTCATTTCGTTCCATTCATTCACAATGAAATTGAATTGAAACCTAGAAAGGCACAACTCTCGAACATGGATCGTGCAATAATGCTTCGTTGTAGGTCTATGTGGCCATAATTCATGGTGAAACTAAGTCCCATGTACAAAGTACATTATCAGGTATTTTATTTTCAATATTGCTCAAGTTGTTGTAATTTTTTTTTGCTATTTCTTCTATAGAATGACAACAAAAGGAATTTGTTTTTATTATTTTGTTTAGGCTTCAAGCCAAACACACTTCATTATAGTCATGAGCCTTAAACAAATTTACAAGTCGCGGCTGGAATTATGATTATCATATCATTTTATGCTAAACACCTCGTTAGATTAAATTTACGAATGGTACATATGACACCACACCGACCAACAGCAGGAGAAACTACAGCAGTAAAAACTTTAAGACTAACAATAGCAATTGAAACTTTAGCAGTAAATTCTTTTACTATCATGAAGCCTTTATTTGTTTCGGAATAGCCAGACAGCTAGACGGACGTATAGACTGACTGACGTTTGCACTGAGTGAGATTTAAATGGACATGTACAAGAATTGGAAGTTTATATTAAGGAAAAATTTAACACTTTGTGTTTAGACGAAAATATTATGTTCAAATTTGTGTGTAAATTCTTTATTATACAAACAAGTGCGGCGCACTTAAATGTTTTATATGTACATGCAGATGAGGTTTATATTTGGTACGCCAAGAGAACATTTTATGATTGTTTATCTTAAGTGAATAGTTATAAAGAATTTCGATATAGGAGTTGAAGCCCTGAAAAATTTATTAATCAAAAGTATTATTTGATCTCCGCCAATTTAATACAACGATGAAGCAAGAAATCTTCCCCAACTCGGAACTAAATTACGACAAATTCTACTTCTTTAACATTTTGTTTTATGTAGACCATAAACATTAAAAGTTCCGAAAGGTCTCTCTGTCCTACTAGTCTCTTTCAATCTAGTTCTTCTGGGTGCCCGCACAACCTCATTAACACCACACCCATAATGAAATCGCTGTGCTTATACAAAGCAAAGTTTTTTCTCAGTGTGTTTTCTTGGCTACTTTATCCATTTCACTGTCTAGCTTCTTCTTGTTTTTTGAGACTTCTTCTGATGTAATCTTATATTCGATTGATTCCGGAATATCTTGCTTGACAACCTTACACGCAAAAGGTGAGGTATGGCTTGGCGTTGACTGTATGTTAGAAGACAGGGAGCTATTTTCTTGTATGTTTTCAATCTAAAGCTCCTTTGAAGATCTAATACTCTGACCCACATATATGGAGTGGGAGGGAACCCAATATTCTCTACTACAGTCTTGTCGACACTATAGATTTGGTCTTGACTAAATTACAGGTTATTATTTTGTCTATTTAGTAGTCTACATGCTTAAGTTTTGCCTATAGTCTTGACTAGTCTATGCTTACGTCTACAGTAGTCTATAGATACGTCTAAAGTATAGTCTGTAGAATAGTCGATAGTCCACAGTTTTGTCTAAAAACAAGTCTATGATCTTGTCTGTAGAGAAGACTATAGTAGAGGCTAAAGAAGGGTTACACTTTTTCGAAAATAGAGTAGTCAAAAGTGGACTATATATATTATATACTATATAATATATAGTCGCGACTATAGACTAGTCAATAGACTTTATTATACATTAGGCTTGTCTATAGTTTAGAATAAACTGTATTTTATAATCCTGACTATGAAGTAATCTACAGAGATCTCTGATCCATATTCTCGATCCATATTCTCGAAAATATAGTTGTCATTGGCCTTTTGATCCATATAGTAGTCTCCTATATAGACTCGTATAAGCGCAGTTTACAAAATCGGGTCGAGATTTCCGATTTCCTATAGTTCGCACTATATCCTATATAATACAAAAAAGAAAATTGGCCCCAAAGCCTAACAAAAGGTTTCACTCTTAATCCCACAAAACGTACATAAGTATTTGTAACTACGGCATGACCAAAACACAGATCATGATCATTAGTTGCTGATTATAAATTTGTTTTTGTTGTAAGCAGTCAGTAGTCTGTCTATTTGTATAAATCTGTTATACAAAACTTATGTCCGTTAAAAATGCAAAATAAACAGTGAGTAAAGTTAAAATTTAAATATTGGAATGCAAGTGTTTGTTAAGGACCACCCAAGTCTAAGTGAAATGAATATAAAACGTTGCGTATAAAGCAACAACAACATCAAGAAAAAAACTGAAACATAAATACTTACAACAACATTATTTTGATTTTTGCATTTTAATGACGTGTTTCGTCAATGCACTTGCTATGAATGGCAACATGGTGCATTTTTTTAATTTTTTTGCTTGCAATCTATTGTTGTTGCCGTATTTTAGATCTCCATTTGAATTTCCGATTGGTTGTGTTTCAGATTTCGACAAAAAAAATTAAACGCATGCGTCAATTGTTCATGATATATGCAGTTTATTTGTTCATTAAGAACAAAATGATTTAGGTACTTGTGAGGCGCTATTGCAGAAATTTAAAATAATCTATAGACTCAACCATAACATATTCCATAGACTCAACTAATAGCTATAGAATAGTCTCGCCTAAAGAATAAATAGTTTTTTTTCTTGCCCTAATTCTCGACTTAGGAACAGTCTATAGTTTGGCCTATATAATTGACAATAATCTCAAGTATTGTACGACTGTAGTTTCGACTGTAGAAAAATATCTTGACTATAGAATAATCTCGACTATAGAATAGTCTATAGTTTCGACTATAGAATAATCTATAGTCTCGACTTTAGAATAGTCTTTAGTCTCGACTATAGAATAGTCTATAGTCTCGATATAGAATAGTCTATAATCTCAACTATAGAATAGTCTATAGTCTCATCTCAACTATAGAACAGTTTATAGTCTCAACTATAGAATAGTCTATAGTTTCGACTATAGAATAGTCTATAGTCTCTACTATAGAATAATTTATAGTCTAGACTATAGAATAGTCTATAGACTCGACTATAGAATAGTCTATAGTCTCAACAATTGAATAGTTTTTAGTATCAACTATTGAATTGTTTATAGTCTCAACTATTGAATATAGTCTTGACTATAGACTAGTTTTTAGTCACGACTGTAGAATAGTTTATAATCTCTATAATTGAGAGTTGAGTTGAGTCCATAATCTTGACTATGGAATAGTTTATAGTTTCTGATATAGAATAGTCTATAGCCTTGACTAAAGAATAGTATTTAGTCTCGACTATAGAATAGCGTATAGTCTCGACTAAATAAGAGTGTATAATATCGACTATAGAATACTTTATAGTCTCAACTATAAAATATTTATAGCCTCGACTATAGAATAGTTTATGGTTTCGACTGTTGAATAAGCTATAGTCCCTAATATGGAATAGTCTGTAGTCTCAACTATTGAATATTCTATAGTCTCGACTATAGAATAGTCTATAGTCTCGACTATAGAATAGTCTATAGTCTTGACTATAGAATCGTCTATAGTCTCGACTATAGAATAGTCTATAGTCTCAACTATAGAATAGCATATAGTCTCGACTATATAATAGTGTATAATCTCGACTATAGAATACTATTGAATAGTTTATAGCCTCTACTATAGAATAGTCTATGGTTTCGATTGTTGAATATGTTATAGTCTCTAATATAGAATAGTTTTTAATGTCAACTATAGAATAGTCTATAATCTCGACTATGGAATAGTTTATAGTTTCTGCTATAGAATAGTCTATAGTTTTGACTAAAGAATAGTGTGTAGTCTCGACTATAGAATAGTCTATGGTTTCGACTGTAGAATTGTTTATAGTCTCTACTATGGAATAGTTTATAGTCTCTGCTATAGAATAGTCTATGATTTTGACTTAAGAATAGTCCTGACTATGGAATAGTCTAGAATATATTATAGTCTCGAATATAGTGTAGTTATAGTCCTGAAAAGAGTCTAATTTACAGTTTTCAATTCTGAATAATCTCTGTAATATGCAGTCTCAATTACGGCATTATTAGTAGTCTCGGACTGTAAAAGAGCATGCAGTCTCGACTTAGAAAAAGTCTATACTATTAATAGCAAACAAGTTAGTGATCACGACTATAGCGGATCAGTCTTATAGTTTAAATTTTTTATCTAAACTATGGATTAGTATGTATTGTAAACTAAACACACCTTTTGTTAAACTATATATTTTCGACTATAGCATAGTCTACTGATATATGTAGATCTCGACAAATTCGATGCTGACCGGTTACCAGTAAATTTTACCACTTGTTAGTATCGCCATTGCACTACGAATATTGTTTAGGATGTAGATTTTTTCTTAAGTTTTTGCCCCTTTCATTTAATATTTAGTTTCGCTTGTTTATTTGTTTTAAAATGCAGTTATTTTGCTGTTACGTTGTTGTTATTATAAGTTTTCTGTTTCCTTACTTTGTTGTTGTTGTTGGATTTATACAATGAAAATGTGCAACGATGTGGGTGGCATCGATCTGTTAGTTGGCAAATATTGTTGTTGTTTTTTTATTAAAGAGAGCATTTCTAATGGGTGGTCCATAATTTACTTGTTATTTTTCTCATGTTTTTATTGTTGTTGCCGTATACGATTTCACTGTTTCATTTTTTGTTTGTGTTTATTTAGAGATTTACTGATGATGATGATGTTGATCATCATTAAATCATTATGAAATTTTTAATAAAACGATAAACATTTGAATTCTTTTGGATTGTGAGAAATTTGTGTGCTTTTTTTAATTTTTTGTTATTAGGAGAATTTTCTGGGTCAAATTTTTCAATGTTGAAGGATTTCTGTGAAAACACGTGGTTTAATTCACTAACTATGTATGTATTTAATTTTTTGTAAATAAATATTTAATTTTATTTAGAAGAGTCAACTTAGAAATACTATATAAGGTGGGTGGCGGACCAATACTTCTGTTCATTACATACATCAACACAAACGCAACATCATTTAAACCCATTTTTATTACGAATATATTAATTCTCTGTATCAATTTCTTCGCAAATAATGAATATTGACGTTAGTAATGAAACTATTCAATATTTGGACATTTAAATACTGTATAAGCTTTCTACAGCATATCAGCCAACCATACTACCAATCCGTTTGCTTGCCTTCACATCAAAACCAAAAAAAAAACTATTGAGGTTAACCGCAATAGTAGCTCTACCGAAATTCATTAAACGACACAAACGAATGCCAGAAAACAACAACTACAATAAATTGACAGAGTAGTAAATTAATTAAAAGTCACAAAAAAGGATGTATAATTTCAATAGTTAAAAGTCAATTTGGAAATGAAACTAAAATGTAAAATTTAAAAAAAAAATCTTTAATGCAATCAAATTTTATTTAAATGAAATTTAATTAGTTTAAAAACTTTTAAGTATTCATATGGCATATCCTTTTACTTGCACACACACACACATATACACTTCAACATAAGTACGTTAAAATATATCCTTAACCATAATAAGCTAATTAAACAATAGATTCATATACATACATATACTTTTACTCCCGAGTAAGAATATAGAAAAAAATGTATTGAAATGTACCAAGTCATACAGGAAATTTGAAAACAACGGATACGACAAAAAAACAACGAAAAATTTCCTTTCGCTGCTGAAACAGGATTCAATGTAAGAATAATAAACTCGTATGTTAATTCAAAAACATATACGATCATAATTCATAATCTCATTTTTGTTATACCGTCTTTAGTTGGCTGCCTCCATCTTCTGCCAGTCCTTGGTAAACTCATTCCCCACTGAAAATGCAGAATGCCTGGTTTTTCTACGAAAACAAATAATTATTTTAGCGAGAACAAAAAAAATGTTGGTAAAAATGTTAAATAAATATATTGTCGTAATTCTCTAATGAAAATTAAAAAAGTTTTTCATTACAACAAAAGATTTTTTAACATAATTGTTGTTTTTTTTTCCACATGTGTGCAAAAAGTGTAAATAAGAGCTGGGATTGGATTGTGTATGAGGGCATAGAGCAGAGATTCTTAAATGAACTTCTTAAAGGCCGCTATAGGTATGAGGAACTTTATACAGCTCGGATGCCACTTCAGTAGCGTTGCCAGTTACCAAAATGATATTACATATGAGGTTAGGATAATCCGGTGTATACTACATTAAATCCTAAGAAACACAGCCGGGCCTGTTGAGCGCTCATTTTCATTGTTTATTGGTAAAAACTGAAACCTTATATAGTATTCCCTTAGTGTATTAATGTCAGATTTTCAAAATCTAAATTTCCTGAAGGTTATTTCTAAGAATTTTCCAATCAGTGTTCACGAGGGATGTTATATACTGATAAAATTCTGACAAAGATAAATAAAGTGAATGGATAGAGGACAGTGAAACTCATGGACGCTTGGTTTGGTTTACGTGGTAGTTCACACTGAACTCCCTGTAGTAGTTTGATATTACACTTTTTGTCCAAAGAAGTCCACCAGATTATTGAAGCGCTTCTTAAAATCTAGTGTAGCCTATTGCGCCGAGCTCCGATGTACCTTGTTGATCCTAACTATAAGGTGGTGTCAACACAAGTAGTTTTAATCTCTTCCCTTTTGAAACATTACATACAGATCTAAGGCCATTATCGGTTGGGATCCTCAGGCAGATATACATTATAGATACTCAGAAAAAATGGACAAAATGTCAACCTAATTATATAAGAATATAAGAACATTTAAGTTGTTAAAGGTACCTTCGATGCCAATGCATAGTCGAAGTGAAGTGAATCCGATTCACGAGATGATACGACCCTGCAACCCTATATAAGAAAAAAACTTAAGATTGAATCCTTGATCGTGTAAGGAGAGCCTCCTCTTCGATTGCTCTATGACAGGAGAGAAAAATGAGGCCAGCAGATGTTTCAATATTGATCATGTCCATGTCATCGACAATAGATTCTGTTTGAACTTGTATTGGATATTTTGACTCCGATATATCATTCGTTTTGTATTTGGAACGATTTTCTGTTCTTCACCAAGTTTACTACGACATTTTTCCCACTAAACTAAAGAGTTCGTAAAGAGTCTTTCCAAGATTCGTAGACTTTTTGTCGAACTGCAACAATGCAAGTCGTTCCGAATGTAAAACTAACTAATCTCCCAAAGGATAAAAAGCCATGCATATATGCTTTTATCCTTACATGGCAAAGATAAATAAAAAAATAATTTTTCAAAATCTTAACAACAATTAGAGAACCGCTGAACCGCTCGCTACCTACTTAAAAATTTCAATTGTATTCCTGTGTCTATAACAACTGGATTTTTTGGCTCCACCATTCCAAATTCTCTACGAGAGTGTTGAAATATTATTATTTAAAAAAAAAAACAAAATATTTTAACATTCCTTTGTTTCAGGCACCTCCTTTTTTAAAAAAACATGCTGAAAAAAATTTTAGTTTCAAAAAAAAATTTTATTCATGTACGAACGAGTGTTTTTATCATCTGCATACATGCAAATTTACTCCTTTTAATTATCACACATTCTTTTTTTATATGATTGTCTGTCTGTCTGGCTGTACGTCCGTCTATTTGTCTATTTATCTTTTGTTTGACTATTTTGGTTTTTGTTTTATATACATTTTTCTGTTGTATATGGTTTGGTTGTTTTTCTGACAAAACAGCTAAAATAAAAAAAAATATATATAATAATTTATTCATTAGCTTATTACTTACTAAATAAATAAATAAAATCCTCGAATATTGTAAATGACAACGAGAACAAACGAAAAGCTGTTGGTATTGTTTGTTGCGGTTTTAATTAGTTAAAACAATTTTTAATGAATGTTAAAGTATGATAAACACATACAGTCATACATACAAACATTTTTCGTTATGATAAATATTTTGTCATTCATTCTCTGAAATGCAGACATAAATATAATATTTATTTTTGTATTAGTACTTCCGGTAATGATGGAAGATCGGATATATTATGTTGTACCCCCATAAGAAGCGGATTTTATTAAAAGTATTATAAGAGCAGAGATTTGGAAAGTTAGACCTTGTTATTCCAGCTTAAAGCTGGTTCAAAACTTAGACCAATGACAATGAAGATACGATTATCTGAAAGTCTGTTAGATTAGATAGTTAGTTAGTTGGTTAGTTTGGTAGTTAGTTAGTTAGTTAGTTTAATTGTTTATTTGTTAGTTTGTTAGTTAGTTTGTTAGTTATTTAGTTAGTTAGTTAGTTAGTTAGTTAGTTAGTTAGTTAGTTAGTTAGTTAGTTAGTTAGTTAGTTAGTTAGTTTAATTGTTTGTTAGTTTGTTAGTTAGTTTGTTAGTTAGTTTGTTAGTTATTTAGTTAGTTAGTTAGTTAGTTAGTTAGTTAGTTAGTTAGTTAGTTACTTAGTTAGTTATTTAGTTATTTAGTTTGTTAGTTAGTTATTTAGTTAGTCAGTTAGTTAGTTTGTTAATTTGTTAGTTTGTTTGTTTGTTAGTTTGTTAGTTTGTTAGTTTGTTAGTTTGTTAGTTTGTTAGTTTGTTAGTTTGTTAGTTTGTTAGTTTGTTAATTTGTTAGTTTGTTAGTTTGTTAGTTTGTTAGTTTGTTAGTTTGTTAGTTTGTTAGTTTGTTAGTTTGTTAGTTTGTTAGTTTGTTAGTTTGTTAGTTTGTTAGTTTGTTAGTTTGTTAGTTTGTTAGTTTGTTAGTTTGTTAGTTTGTTAGTTTGTTAGTTTGTTAGTTTGTTAGTTTGTTAGTGTTAGTTTGTTAGTTTGTTAGTTTGTTAGTTTGTTAGTTTGTTAGTTTGTTAGTTTGTTAGTTTGTTAGTTTGTTAGTTTGTTAGTTTGTTAGTTTGTTAGTTTGTTAGTTTGTTAGTTTGTTAGTTTGTTAGTTTGTTAGTTTGTTAGTTTGTTAGTTTGTTAGTTTGTTAGTTTGTTAGTTTGTTAGTTTGTTAGTTTGTTAGTTTGTTGGTTTGTTAGTTTGTTAGTTTGTTAGTTTGTTAGTTTGTTAGTTTGTTAGTTTGTTAGTTTGTTAGTTTGTTAGTTTGTTAGTTTGTTAGTTTGTTAGTTTGTTAGTTTGTTAGTTTGTTAGTTTGTTAGTTTGTTAGTTTGTTAGTTTGTTAGTTTGTTAGTTTGTTAGTTTGTTAGTTTGTTAGTTTGTTAGTTTGTTAGTTTGTTAGTTTGTTAGTTTGTTAGTTTGTTAGTTTGTTAGTTTGTTAGTTTGTTAGTTTGTTAGTTGTTAGTTTGTTAGTGTTGTTAGTTTGTTAGTTTGTTAGTTTGTTAGTTTGTTAGTTTGTTAGTTTGTTAGTTTGTTAGTTTGTTAGTTTGTTAGTTTGTTAGTTTGTTAGTTTGTTAGTTTGTTAGTTTGTTAGTTTGTTAGTTTGTTAGTTTGTTAGTTTGTTAGTTTGTTAGTTAGTTAGTTAGTTAGTTAGTTAGTTAGTTAGTTAGTTAGTTAGTTAGTTTGTTAGTTAGTTAGTTAGTTAGTTAGTTAGTTAGTTAGTTAGTTAGTTAGTTAGTTAGTTAGTTAGTTAGTTAGTTAGTTAGTTAGTTAGTTAGTTAGTTAGTTAGTTAGTTAGTTAGTTAGTTAGTTAGTTAGTTACTTAGTTAGTTACTTACTTACTTACTTACTTACTTACTTAGTTAGTTAGTTAGTTAGTTAGTTAGTTAGTTAGTTAGTTACTTAGTTAGCTAGTTAGTTAGTTAGTTAGTCATTCTTATATGAATCGCTTTATTTCGCTACTAATTTCGCTCAACTTCAGTTAACTATTCAATGAAATATTGAATAAATCTTGAATTAAGATGTTAAACTGCAATTTAATTCAAATACATTTCAATTAAACTCTTAAATATTTAAGTATATTAAACTATTAACTTATATACTTACAATTGTGACATCTCATCATACACGTGTTAACTAAATTACACGTACATAGTTACATGCCTGTTTTAAACAGATAAGTAAGAAGTGCTAAAGTTTAAACATGCCACAAGACAGTCAGTACCTCCCCATTCACTTGCTGATACTCTGGACGCCAACATTGGTTGCAGCTCTGTGATAATTTTGAGGTTTTAAATTCAACAAGCAAAACATTGTTACATTATCGGAAAAACATGTAAAACAGCAGGACATTGATTTAAACATAATGAAAACAAGGATAACATAATACTATTTTTACAATACATACATACGTACATATGACATACTCATACATACATGCGAACGACATTCACAAGAGTATGCATGAACAGACAATGATATAATTTTAAGTACAGTATTTAACAGTGTACTTCTTCGGATCGTTCCACAAAAGTTAGTTAGTTTCGTAATTGAAATCGAAGAAATGTTTCGTCCTGGGTAAAAATTAGAGTAATCCTTATTTAACGTCAGATTAATATTTGATTAACTTACTGATTATGAAATATTAACAGTTTCATTTTTATATTGAAAATAAATGCAACTTTAATTATTGACCCATATGTTTTAAGAATACACATTTAACAAGCCATGGTATGTAGAGGTATTTGTAAATTGCAATTTACAAATACCTATACAAGCTAATACACACAGACACACACTCACACATAATATATAGAAGAACAACAAACCAAGTGAAAATTGCAACAAAGCGTTTCAATTGTTAAACTATAGTTGTCAAACGCTTTAGGTGTCAATGTAGTTTGTACAAGTTAAAATCAATTATAAACTCACATACATATACACATGTATTTTGTCCTATTAAGTAGAATGTTTGTATGTGTGTTAATATATATGTTTTATGTATGAAGAGTTTGGGTCTGATATTTTTTGATTGTGGGTGTTCAAATGCCCACAGAGAACAGTAATATTGTCAAATTGTTTGACCACAATTATGTGGTTTAGTGTTTGTAAACTGACTCCTGCTGATACATTGAGGTGTATGTATGTGTTTATAAGTGTGACAAAATTATATATGTATGTATTTGTGTTTGTGTATGTGTGTATTTGTAATATCTGTTGGTTTATTGTGTAGACATGGCTTAAAACAAATGCATAACAACAGCAACAACAATAACATCCATATAACGGGTAATGCATTTGTGTAAACATGTTGTTGCTCATTATGTTTTTAACACATTCACACAAAACACATGTACAATCTCACATACGTACACCAATAATTACATAAACTGTTTAACACTTACTCAGCTAATGCACAAATTCATACGATCATTTACTTTTAGACTGTCATAATTCGAGAAAATAAAGTTCCAAAAAATGGCTTCAAAGCGGTGATTCTCTGGGTAACACGGGAGATTTGGGAAAACTCTTTAACCACTTACGAAATACCTCAGCGTATTGATACAAATATCATAGTTGCTGCGAGATATGCAGCTAATCCACTTAAGGACCCTAAACGCGAAAGTATTTACATCCGCCTGTTACGCAATCGATGTCATTTGGATCCAATAGAAGATCATGTGCCAAATTTCATTGAATTATCCTCAAACTTGCGACCTATAGTTTGATTACAAAATTTACAAACCCTATTCGGGAGTTATGTTGTATGGGGGCTAGGTGAAATAATGGATCGATTTTAATCATTTGTCCCTTTGTCCAATAGAAGATCATGTGCCAAATTTAATTGAATTATATTCAAAGTTGCGATGGACATAGCTAAATCCACTCAGGAAATGATTCTGAACCGTTTTGTATAGGTGGGTATAGGACCAATATTATTATGCGTTACAAACATAAGCACAAACCCAATATACCCTCCCCACTCAAGTGGCGTAGGGTATAAAAATCATTCTAGATACACGGATAAGTATTTTGCATTCCGTTTCCAATGCTTAATACCACAAACACCCTTTTGTAGGATATCTGTTGTCTCGGCAACAGTTCTAAAATTACCCAAAACCCAACAACCTTCTCATTCATTCGATACACTCATAGAACAACTTCCGATACTCTCTCTCTCTAGATATATAGGTAGGTAAGTTCCAAATACCCTTCATTCATCCAATATCATGTACACTTAACACCAAATCTTAGTCCCACAGATACTCCTCTGTAGGGTATCTGCTGCATCTACACCATCACCGAACTTATCCCGAATTATAGACTTCACCGTACGTCAGTCTTTTAACTGACATTTTTCATACACTACTTGGATACCGAACGGACTTTTCTAAAAAGCAGGACAAGACAAATTCCGAAAGTCTGCCCTGCTGGCTATCTGTTCCGGTAGCTCTCTGGTTCTACTCTGTGTCAAATAATTTCAAGGAAAGGGACAGAAAGTTCGGTGGATATCATGAAGACCCTGACAGCAAGCAGGACATTCATTAGGGGCGACATATGGCTTCTCTATGAAAATCGTTGAATGCTTCTTGTACGAACGTCCTTACTAAAATACCTTGGGAAGCATCCACGTGACATCCCAGTGGAACTGTTTGGTCAGTATAACTTTAAACTGTAAGGACCGTTTTTCAGGTGTTGTAGGTGATGTTCCAAGATTATTCGCATGTAGACCGTAAGATTTCTTAAGGGAACATTTTGACAACTTTGTATGATTTTCAACTGTGAATTACTGAAGTCGCATAATTAATAACGGAATTTTTGATAATGTTGTATCTAGTACAACTGTGCAGAATTTCTCCTGGACTTTAAGTGAATTATTTGTAAATTATGACACTTTTAAAGTAAAAGAATGATATATAGATTCATACATACATAAGTATGTAAGTGTATTTATGTTAATATTAATGTGATGTTGTGATTATATCGCCTGTAGAGTTTTACTTTAAATTTGACACATGTTTTCATCGATGTTTATTATATGTTTTTAACACACCAAACATACTCATACACACACACACACACACACATGTTATTGTCCATATGTCGTACTGGCAATTAATCAGTAGATTATGACCATAGAGATATACATATATGGCAATATGTTTTTTCTTTTTAAATCTCTTCAGCACACAACCAAATGGTCAATATAATTATTGTTTGTTTATATGTGTGTGTTTAATTAAAATCTTGTTTATTTGTATGAATAATAAAACCAATAAATAATTAATTTAACAATATGTATACATATTCGTTAACTGATGTGTTTATTTGTGTGTAGAATTATTATATTGCATTTTATATGTGGCGTATACGTGATATTTATTTAAGTGGCGCCATCTTTTAGCTGCTAGTATAAAATGGATTATTTAAGCAAAGTCTGGAATCAAACAAGATTGTTTCTTGAATGGTAATAAAGTGCAACAAAATTAAAGTGTTCACTAAATATGCTAATGATACAACAGTTCACCAATTATAATACATAGCCCAGCTAGCATTTGGAAGTTAATCAGTAAACTGAGTAATTTTTGACTCCTTTTGATGACTCAAAAGTGATTAAAAAGTTGGGCGCTTAAGAGATTGTTCAAAAATGATCTGGATATATGATTGAAAATTGATTATTTGAAAAACAATAACAAAATGTATAGCAATCATAAATTTATTATCCTGATGTTTAAAATGTGATGATTTAAAAAAACTTGTTTGTCTCAGAAAAGAATGTTTTAGAAAAATTGGCAAACAATTTTGTGTTGCCTAAAATAAGTTTATATAATTCTCATTTCGTTTATAAATTTAAATGTATAACTATTTCAATTTGTGTGATATACATATATATATAATCGATTTTCAGTCAAAGAAATTCTAATAATTTTATATGTTTATAAAAGATAGTTAAGTGACTAATCACTGAATTAAGTCTAAATAATTCCAATTAATGTTTCAATCTGATTAAAAAAACATTGACAAAATGTACAGCAATCACGAATAGGTCTTCCGGGTGTTCGAACAATGATTGGTTATAAATTTGTAGTCTTTAATTCGAAAATCACTCTAAAACGACCAGTTATTCGGCTCATTAATGAGATTAAGAAAATGATTCAGAACTGATCAGAAGTGGGGATCATAAACGACTCGTTTAGAAGAGTTGCGGATAGGGTATCATTTTTTACCCAAGAATTCCTACATGATCATTTCAATCATGCA
>NC_060953.1:35395113-35397697 GCF_022045245.1 Lucilia cuprina | reverse complement strand
CTTTTTGAATATTCTATAATATTGAACCTAGAAACATGAAATTAAGCATGTAGAGCACGTAGTAAATGAGAATCTATAAAAGCGGTCTTTTTGGTACTTTTTCGTTCTTCAAAAGGTACCTTTTGAATTTCCTATAATATTGAACCTAGAAATATGAAATTAAGTATGTAGAGCCCGGAGTAAATGAGAATCTATAAAATTGGACTTTTTGGTACTTTTTCGTTCTTCAAAAGGTACTTTTTGAAATTCCTATAATATTGAACCTAGAAACATGAAATTAAGTATGTAGAGTATGGATTAAGTGAGAACTTATAAAAGGGGACTTTTGGTACTTTTTCGTTCTTCAAAAGGTACTTTTTGGATTTTTGTATAATATTGAACCTAGAAACATTAAATTAAGCATGTAGAGCCCGGAGTAAATGAGAATCTATAAAAGGAGACTTTTTGGTACTGTTTCGTTCTACAAAAGGTACTTTCTGAGTTTTCTATAAAATTTAACCTAGAAACATGATATTAAGCATGTAGATCCCGGAGTAAATGAGAATCTATAAAAGGGGACTTTTCGTTCATCAAAAGGTACTTTTTGAATTTTTTATAATATTGAACTTAGAAACATGAAATTAAGTATGTAGAGCCCGGATTAAGTGAGGACCTATAAAAGGGGACTTTTTGGTACTTTTTCGTTCTTCAAAAGGTTCTTTTTGTGTTTTTTATAATATTGATCCTAGAAACATGAAATTAAGCATGTAGGACTTTTTGGTACTTTTTCGTTCTACAAAAGGTACTTTTTAAGTTTTCTATAAAATTTTACCTAGAAAAATAATTTCATTTTTCTAGGTAAAATGTAGGCATGTAGAGCCCGGAGTAAATGAGAATCTATAAAAGGGGACTTTTTGGTACTTTTTCGTTCTTCAGAAGGTACTTTTTGAATTTTCTATAATATTGAACCTAGAAACATGAAATTAAGTATGTAGAGGATGGATTAAGTGAGAAGCTATAAAAGGGGACTTTTGGTACTTTTTCGTTCTTCAAAAGGTACTTTTAGATTTTTGTATAATATTGAAGCTAGAAAAATTAAATTAAGCATGTAGAGCCCGGAGTAAAAGATAATCTATAAAAAGGGACTTTTTTGTACTTTTATGTTCTTCAAAAAGTACTTTTTGAATTTCCTATAATATTGAACCTAGAAACATGAAATTAAGTATGTAGAGCCCGGAGTAAATGAGAATCTATAAAAGGGGACTTTTTGGTACTTTTTCGTTCTTCAAAAGGTACTTTTTGAAATTCCTATAATATTGAACCTAGAAACATGAAATTAAGTATGTAGAGGATGGATTAAGTGAGAACTTAAAAAGGGGACTTTTTGGTACTTTTTCGTTCTTCAAAAGGTACTTTTTGAATTTCCTATAATATTGAACCTAGAAACATGAAATTAAGTATGTAGAGCCCGGAGTAAATGAGAATCTATAAAAGGGGACTTTTCGGTACTTTTTCGTTCTTCAAAAGGTACTTATAGAATTTCCTATAATATTGAACCTAGAAACATGAAATTAAGTATGTAGAGGATGGATTAAGTGAGAACCTATAAAAGGGGACTTTTGGTACTTTTTCGTTCATCAAATGGTACTTTTTGAATTTTTTATAATATTGAACCTAGAAACATGAAATTAAGTATGTAGAGCCTAGATTAAGTGAGAACATAAAAAAGGGGACTTTTTGAAACCTTTTCGTTCTTCAAAAGGTACTTTTTGGATTTTTGTATAATATTAAACCTAGAAACGTGAAATTAAGCATGTAGAGCCCGGATTAAGTGAGGACCTATAAAAGGGGACTTTTTGGTACTTTTCGTTCTTTAAAAGGTACATTTTGAATTTTCTATAATATGGAACCTAGAAACATGAAATTAAGCGTTTAGAGCCTGGATTAAGTGAGAACCTATACAAGGGCACTTTTGGTACTTTTTCGTTCTTCAAAAGGTACTTTTTGTGTTTTTTATAATATTGATCCTAGAAACATGAAACATGAAATTGAGAATCTTTAAAAGCAATCAGGGACTTGAGTGAATGAAAATTTAAACTGGAATATTTTCTGGTACTTTTTGAATTTTCTATAATATTGAACTTAGGAACATGAAATTAAATAAAATAGGTCCTTTGGTACTTTTTCGTACTTCACTGATACTGGTACTTTTAGAGCTTTCTAAAATATTGAATATATAAACATAAAATTAAACACGCAGTATCCCAATTGAACGAAAATTGAAAAAGCATACTCTGGTACTTTTTTGTTCTTTTTGAACCTAAAGACATTAAATTGTATAAAAATCTTTATGCGTTTTTCGGTTTCTGGTTGAAAATTAAACATGCGTCATCCTGATTTAATGAAAATATATAAAAAGGCTTGAAGAAGTGCCTTTTTATATATTTTTTCTGTTTTTTCTAATTTTCTGTAATATTGAGACTAGATATATATACACTTACAATAATGATATTTATTTTATTCCATTACGATGAGGGTAGCGAAGCACACAGGGTATAGCTAGAAAGTTTTAATAAATAATTAATAAAATTTAATTAATACTAAA
>NC_060953.1:35366367-35395013 GCF_022045245.1 Lucilia cuprina | reverse complement strand
TTCAGAACTGATCAGAAGTGGGGATCATAAACGACTCGTTTAGAAGAGTTGCGGATAGGGTATCATTTTTTACCCAAGAATTCCTACATGATCATTTCAATCATGCAGAAGAGTCATAAATGACTCGAATGTAACCAAAAATTTCAAAAATGCTAGCTGGGAGATACAAAACATTTCAATATGTGTGACGTCTGATCCGATTGGTACACTTTAAGGTGGGTACACTTTTGGATGTTATAAACATCAACACAAACTATAGTGGGGTAGGTATTACGACTATAACCACTATCAACATCAGATTTTTGTTCTATTATGAGATCTACTTATAATTAATATTAACATAACTATAAAATCGTTAGATTTTGCCATTGACGATTAAGTGAGAATACAGAATACTCTCACTGAGAGGATATAGTAGCTGACAGTGACAAATTACATGTTCGCTAGGGTCAGAATCTGCATAATATTGTTGCCAAGAAAAATCAGGTGGTACTGACGTCCACAGTGTCCGATATAGGGTCCCGTTTGTAATGTCTTGTTAAGGGACAGTAAGTTTTAGAATTTACGTTTCATTAGCGTTCAGATTCAATACAAGAATCTCATTAATATGCCACCGTGACCGATAATCAATTGATAAGTGACATTAACTTTTATAAAAGTTTAAAGAATTTATTTTTAATTAGCTTTCAGATTCAATATAAGATATGTATATGCATATATCTTTTAGTGTCTCAGCAAAAATAAAACGAAGTACTTCCAAAAGAATAACATTTATCACCACTTCAAAAGTAGCACTAAGTGATTTTTACCTTCTGGGGAAGTGATGTTTTTTGAATACATCCCTTTAGTGGAGAGGGTATATTGGGTTTGTGCTGATGTTTGTAACGCACAATAATATTGGTCCTATACCCACATAAAAAGTATAGCAGTTGGCTCAGAATAATTTTCTGAGTCGATTTAGCTATGTCCCTGTATCCGTCCCTAAACCTTGTAATCATATTGTTTTGTACCAGGGACGAAAACTATTGAAAATGGTTAAGATCGGTCCATTATTTCACCTAGCCCCTATACAACTTAAACCCCGAATAGGGCTTTTAAACTATGTAATCAATCTACAATTTCAGTTCCTAACAACTTCTAAAAAAAGAACATAAAAATTACTTCCTGAGAATGACTTTAGATGTAGTGAATTTGAAATCAAATAAAAAGAACATCCATACAATGACAAGCCTGTGTTAAAATCATCACTTCTCACTCAGATCTTTTTCAGTACTTTCATGGAGTAAATTCTACTTCTTTTTCGCTATTACATACCTTTATCAATTTATAACATATTTAACCCGCTTTCTAAGACCAATTAAAAAAACATAAGTATCTTGCGAATATCACACTACAAATTTTCTTTAATATTTTTAAACAACAAAACAAATATTATGTCAAAGAATTATCCAGTGATAAGCGAAATATTGTGCTATATTTAATTTAAATAAAACTGAATAAATAACAACAAATGAGTTAAACTATTAAAAAAGGGTTGCCATTATTTAAAACAATTTAAATTTGATAGCATGAAATGGGAATCAAATTCTTAAAAAAAAAGAGTAAGAGATATGGCATGCGACAAAAATTAAAAGATCAAACATTTCCAGCAAAAAAAGAACTTCCAAAGAATCGAAAAAGAAGTAGAATTTACTCCAAGTACTGAAAAAAGACCTGAGTAAGAAGTGATGATTTTAACACAAGCTTGTCATTGTATGGATGTTTTTTTTATTTGATTTCAAATTCACTACATCTAAAGTCAATCTTAGGGAGTAATTTTTATGTTAATTTTTTCTGGAAATTATTGGGACGAGAAATTTTAGTACATATAATAGAATACAACTAATTTGACTTAAATAATATTAATATAAATAAATAAATTACACGCACTTGACAATATACTCCATAAAAAATGAGTTAATTTAAAAAATTTTAACAAAAGTCCTTAAATTTTAAACAAAATTTGATATTTTTCGCTTCTTTGGAAGTCAATAAACATCACTTCCACAGAGGGTAAAACAAATTCACAAGTAGTACAACTTTTGAAGTGGTAATAATTGTTATTCTTTTGGAAATACTTCGTTTAATTTTTACTGGACTATAATAGTAAAACTTTTCAAAGCATTTCACATGAAATATGTTTGTTCCCTTGTCATTTTTCACTTACCTTTTTGACATGAACAAAATTCCACTGTTGTGAAATTTTCTGATGGAATTTTGTAAACATTCAACAGCTGTGGCATACAAAATCATCTATTGTGAATGAGTTGTTCATAGCAAGTTCACGATAGCAATTTTCCGTACGGGGGTAATGAAAATTTCAAGAGAACAACAATGTCATTTCTATTGACGATAGGTTATGATTGTTATTCCTTGAGTAATTTTCTCTCAAAAATGTTTTCTTTCGAAGAATGTGAAAAAAAATTAAATTGTGACAAAACTCTTATCAATCTTAAAAAAATAATTAAATTTTTAAATGTTTTAAAAAATTTTTTAATTTAAAAATTTATTTTATCTTTTTATCTATTTTGTGATATGATAAAATTATTCAGTATTTATGTGTAAGTCGTATTGCACCCTACATCAATGCAGTGATGCTTTTTTTAACGCAAAGAAGTATTCCATAGTCGATTTAGTAGAAACTAGGTACAATATTTCATTAAGCCACTATAACTGCATTCAAATAGAATTCAATGTCAATAATTTTTAAAAAACTGACCACTGGTCATTTGTATTAGTTTTCCTTAAACATCCTTGTGCTTGATTCTTAACTACAAGTAATCGAATCTTTGCTCCTAGTAGGTTTTAAGTAAGTAGTCTTGTAAGTGTACTAGAATGAATAATATATTTTTTACACAACTTTAGAAATCCCTATGGATATTCCTATTTCTCAGTATGCTTCCGTGATGGTCCAAAAAATGTGTATTGGCTCAGTATTGCTGGCTGTATCACATAATCGAATACCGTATTATGACTTTATTCTCAAGACTTAATTTCGATTAATGGTTTATCAGCCAGTACTAAATAGATGCTTTTAACTCTATACAATATTTTTGATTTCACATAATACGACTGGGAAATACTAACGCTATTCAGTATGACTGATAACCAGGGAAACCGAAAACATGCTCTAAAAAAAGTGTTTTAAGCGCTTTAAATATGCCGTAAAAAACTCAAAATATGCTCTTAAAATTTAAAATATATGCTCCAAAAATAAATTTTTTTATTATATTTTATTGAAAAGCTCAAAAAGACTGAAATTGTAATGAAATAATAAATGTTTAATGTCATACTTTTTCTATATCCTACAACATTTTTTTATAAATGTTTCATCTCATAATTTGAAGAACTACCCAGTAAAATATTTTTAGATTTTGGTTATGAGTATTGTAGGATATGTAGTTATTTCATACATTACTTGGTAATGAGTTCTCGTTATCAAAAAAATAAATAAATTTTTTTTAATGGAATTTGTAGTCAATTGTCTATAGTGTATGTCTAATAAGGAATTAGTTATTGTTTCTAACCCTAGTCGATTTTAAAAGTTTTTTTTCAAGAAATTATGATATTTACACTTATGTGAAAACCATTCCAGAATGAATGATAAAACTATTTTTTAATGGTACATTGAGTAAGAGAATAGAATAGCAAACATGATAAATAACTGTAAAACCAGTTTTAAATCCGGAAAAAGTTGGGTAAGCAGATTTGTAACTAGTTATTTTTTGGTCATCGTCGAACAAAAATAAGTAGTTATTCACTCAAAAAGTAACTACTTACACTTTTCTCCAATATTACTTGCCTACTTAATGGGTATGTAAAGATATGCTCTAAAAACTCGAAAATATGCCTTAAATATGCTAAAAAGTCAAACCATGCAAAATTATGCTCTTATGGGTAAAATATGCAAATATATGCTCTAACAAATCGATGCCAAAATTCTCAAATTGGTCTGAAACGTATAAATATCTTTTCCATGAGTGTATACGACGCACCACAAAAAACATGCATTTGCATATTTTGGTTTCCCTGCTGATAACAAATTTCCTAGTGTAAACGTTACATGTTTACTCTATAATTCTGAAAAGGTAGACAATACAATCTACCTTTTCCACCATGTCCCCAAATGTCGAATATAGTGTTCTGTTGATTTTTATATAGGTCCTCTATCCATCTTCAAATATACCAAATGGCTATGAATGATTTTCTGAGTCGATTTAGCTATGTCCGTCCATAAACCTTAATGTCAACCTTGTAATCAAACTACAGGTCGCAATTTTAAAGATAATTCAATAAAATATGGTACATGGTATTCTTTTGCCATAAGGACGAAACCTATTGAAAATGGTTAAAATCGGTTCATTATTTAACCTAGCTCCTATACAACTGAACCCCCGAATTGGGCTTTTAAGTTTATAATTATGTTTAAGTTCATTGTATGTCGACAAAAAGCTGCAAAGCCAAGTTCTATACTAGCCTTGATGACCCATAGAAGATCATGTGCCAAATTTAATTAAATTAACTCCAAAATTGCGACCTGTAGTTTCAGTTGTATAATGGGACAATAGAAGATCATGTACCAAATTTCATTGAATTATCTTCAAAATTGGGACCTATAGTTTCATTACAAGGACGGACGAACATAGCTAAATCGACTCAGAAAATTATTCTGAGCCGATTGGTATACATCAGCACTAACCCAATATACCCTCCCCACTAAAGTAGTAAAGGGTATAAATACTAACTTTCAATATCTCACTTCAAGACGAACCTTTAGTCAATGTTCATTAGGCTATTCAATATACAATAAATACATTTTTCGCTTAAAAAACAACAGATATGTACATTTCTTCACAATTCTCCATTCCCCCAAACTTTCACAAGAACATTAGAACGTTGGCAATCCAGACTTTGATATCGAACAACAACAAAAAGAGCAGACGTACACAATTAAGAACTTAGTAATCTTGAAGACGACACATCGAGTGCATTTATTAGCGCACAATAAAAAGCAATAGTTGAACAAAAAACAGAAAATATTTAACAAATAAAATTTCTTCTCTTTCTTCACACAGATACCTTGCGAAATTGGAAAAAAACTGCAAGTGCTTTTGTTTTTGTTATTACAAAGTGGAAACATAATTTGGATTTTTGTTTTGATTACTTATTTTTTATTAAATTGAATTAGTGTGTGTTTGTTTGTGCACGAGAACTTGTAATGGAAGTACAACAAACTCAATAAAAACGTGTTAGTTCAATGAATTAAAATAAGACACGTAGAAAAAAATTATCAAATGAAAAACAGTAAAAATAACACAAAACAAAAAGAAAATAATAAAGAAAAGTGAAAGAGTGAAGAGAAAACAGCTGATTGTCAGACAGCAGCATATAATAAACTAACAAAAACATTTTATACACACACTTTCTCTTTAAAATACAAAGTTTTTTCTTCCTAATAACCGAAAGCAAAAAATAGTTTATTAAATTCTCTTAATAAAAGAAATATTTTAATTAATAAAGTGAACTAATAAAATTATGAGCAATTTATTGTAAATCAAATATTTACTTTTAAGAAGTGTGATAAGAGATAAGTAACAAACAGAAAAACGTAAAAAAAAACTAACAAAAAACAAGTGTATTTGCCGGTTGTTTTTGTTTACAAATCGATAAGAACTCGTTATATTTCTGTTGTTGTTATTATTATAAACGTATTTACTCACAACATGACTGACACTTGCGTTAATGGCGACTTCAGCGCCACCTATGTGTCAACTACAGAAATAAACCGAAATCACCGTTTATTTGACAGACTGCAAGAACTGCGAGAATTTTATGTCAAAGAGTTTAGTCAAGAACCACAATTTTTTGTACGAGTACCAGGAAGGTAAGCAAGCACTCAATGATGATGTTTTTAATGAAACATAGATGGCGCACTATAATATAATATTGTAAAAACATAAATTCTTCTCTCTCAGAGAAAAAGAGAGTTGCTGCGAATAAGCAGATTTGGCTGTGCACCTCACACAAACACGTGTATTTCTTATGGGACTTAAGCTGCTGCGTATCCCTAGGGCCACTTTAATTTGACGCAGCACATATAAAAAAAATGGTTTTGCTGTACACAGCAAGACGAAATTTCTGTGCACAGCAGGATGCTCTCTTCTGTCTTTTCGAGAGAATTTATTATTTTTTTCAAAGTAATTGTTGAAATACTAAAAAAAATATTTATTAATCTTTTTATTCAATAATATTGTATAAGTTCGAGATTAGTAACACGTTTTATTATTAAAAGCTAATTGAAGATTTATACAAAAACAAAACTGTATATGCATATGTGTCAGAAAATAATTAAATTTAATAGAAGAATTGTAGAATATGTAGGTATATTACAAAATTATAATTAATATAGACTGGACTGTAGACTAGACTATGGACTAGATTATAGACTCGACTATAGACTAGACTATAGACTAGACTATAAATTAGACAAGACTATAGACTAGACTATAGACTAGACTATAGACTAGACTATAGACTAGACTATAGACTAGACTATAGACTAGACTATAGACTAGACTATAGACTAGACTATAGACTAGACTATAGACTAGACTATAGACTAGACTATAGACTAGACTATAGACTAGACTATAGACTAGACTATAGACTAGACTATAGACTAGACTATAGACTAGACTATAGACTAGACTATAGACTAGACTATAGACTAGACTATAGACTAGACTATAGACTAGACTATAGACTAGACTAAATTTGTGTGGTTGTGGAACCTCGTTAGATTCTAAGATGGTCTAGCTATGTCCGTTCGTATGCCTGTTGTCGTGTTGTCACGATAGTGTTTACAAAAAAAGATAGTGAAATTAAATTTTACCAAAATATTCTTTTTTGATATTGAAAATGAGCAAAATCGACCAACGATTTCTTATAGCCCCCATATAAATGTTCCCCCAAGAAAATTTTGGAAAAACTTCAAACATTCACAAATTCGTTGTTTATAAAGAAAATGCCACAAAGTTACGCATAAATCCATTTTTTTTACTTCCGAAATTAAATTCTAAATTATGGCGGATATAGGACCATAATTAGCCCTACTCCTAATATCAGGTTCCCTTCAAAAAATTGTTTTAATGATAATTTGTGACTAAAAAATATCTTTGCAGTAATATAATTCGACATAAACATGTTTAATATGTACAGGAATCTGATGGTAATGATATTGCCATAAACAAAATTTTATGTAGATCTGTCCATAATTGTGCCTACCCCATTACTGTTGTAAAAATACATGTATGGTGTTGAAATTCGACTCAATTGAGTTCCAAACGAGGCAAAATCTATTCACCAAATTTTATGTGGGTCCTCATCAGAAAATAACTTTAATGCTCATTGCTGGACTACAAAAACGAGTAAAGCGATGACATTCGATATAAACATGACTTGTATGAACTACGATCGTTTTACAAAATATTACAAGGATCGGTCCATATCTTCGTAAGAGCACCATCAATAGTTAAACTCTTATTAATGGACCTCGTTCAAAAATTACCCTAATTTTCTTATTAATATCGATAGATGATAATAAAATTTTCATAAATATCAAAATTTATTTATATGGCAACGATTTGATGGTGGGTATATAAGATTCGGCCTAGCCGATTATAACACTTTTATTTGTTATTATATTATTTTGTTTGTGAGAAAACTATTTTGTTTATCACCACAAAACCACAAGAAATTTGGGTAATCTATACTTTGTTTAAAATTTACTTTATAAAATGTAAAAATGTTTTGTCAATGTTTAGCTAGATCAGTTTTTAAATAAATAATAGTATAGGTAGGATAAGGAGCAGTTTCCAGGCCCTAGTTAACTTATATATTTGTTATATCTGTAATGACCTCTTTCTTTTCTTTTTCAGAGTTAATATTATTGGGGAACATGTCGATTACTGTGGTTATCCTGTACTACCCATGTCCATAGATCAGTGTATACTTTTGGCAGTAGGTTATGATGAAAATTCCCCAAATCTACAACTAAAAAATATAGAACAAACAAAATATCCTGATTATACCTGTGACGTTAGCAATATAAAGTAAGTATCTTCATTTCACATCACTCCGAGGAAAACTTTAATTTTGAAACTTAATGCAAATTTAGAATAGATCTTCCAAAAAACGCTGGGCCAGAATGGTATAAATACTATTTGTGTGGTGTTAAGGGAATTTACGAAACACTAACTATTGCAAATAAACACTATGGCATGACAATAGCTTTAAGTGGTAATATACCACCCGGTTCAGGTGTATCTAGTTCCAGTGCTTTAGTAAGCTCTTCGGTTTTGGCCACTGCTGCAATTTACAAAATTAAATTGGATCGAAAACGTTTAGCTTCGATTTCTGCAGTATGTGAACGTTATATAGGCACACAAGGTGGTGGTATGGATCAGGCTATAGCCTATTTAGCCAAAGAAGGTTGTGCTCAATTTATAGAATTTCATCCAGAATTAAATGCAACACCATTGCAGCTACCCGATGGTGCTTGTTTTGTGGTGGCAAATAGTTTGGCTGAAATAAATAAAGCTGCCACTTCCGATTTCAATGAGAGAGTTGTGGAATGTCGTTTGGGTTGCCGTCTTATAGCTTTTTATAAAAACTTTGAAAACTGGCGTCAGTTTTTAAGATTCATAGACCTACAAGAGGCTTTAGGCTGTAGTTTAAAAGACATGGAAAACTATGCTCTAGAATTTGTTAACAAAGATATATACAAACGTTCCGAATTGTGTAATATATTTCAAATTGATGACCAAACATTCCAAAGAGAATTTCTCACTTGCAATACCCAGCATATGCAGGAGTTTAAACTTAAACAGAGAACGCTGCATGTCATACAAGGTAAATACTCGTAATAACATATTAATTTTAAAATAAATCCTTTTTTTCAATTCTTTAGAATCTTTGCGAGTACGAACTTTCCGTTCTTTATGCGAACAAAAACCAGCCAATGGTGTTCACTGCAATGGCAATACGGATTCCCATAATGTTATCATTTCCAAACTTTCGCAATTAATGAGACAATCTCATGAGAGTTTAAAAACTCTTTATGAATGTTCTCATCCTGATTTGGATAGACTTGTTAAGATATCGGATGAGTGTGGTATAGGTGCTAGATTAACTGGAGCGGGGTAGGTTTAGTTATTTTCAAATGTTTATTTAAAATTTGATAATTTTTCTTTTTTTAGTTGGGGCGGCTGTATTGTGGCTTTATGTGATTCCGTGGAATCCTCCCAAAAATATATCACCACATTAAAAGAGAAATACTTTGCTTTGTTACCACCCCATATATTGGAACAAAATGCTCACAATGATTTTGAATCGGTGGTGTTTGCCACTTGTCCTCGTGATGGTGCTGAAATTATTATCTTGTCAAACAATTAAAAATTTGCCATAAATTGTTGAAATTATTTTTTGTTATTTTTAAAATTAAATAAATATCAAATTCCTAGCAATATTACCAATTAGTAAATATATGTATAATTTTTCAAATTCAAACCTAACGGATTTTCGTTGGAATACTAATTTTCTACTGCTTTTATCGACATGCAAATAAATGTTGCTAAATTCTCATATTCTGCTGTGCACAGAAATTTCCCCTAGCGGTGCACAGCAAAACCATTTTTTTATATGTGCTGCGTCAAATTAAAGTGGCCCTAGGGATACGCAGCAGCCTAGCTCCCATAAGAAATACACGTGTTTGTGTGAAGGCGCAGCAAAATCTGCTAATTCGCAGCAACTACTCTCTCTCTTTAAAAAGTAACATTTGATGTCTCTGTTTTGTTGAAAAAAGTGTAGTATAAGTTTTCTAAAAGCTATTAGTCATTTTAATGTCAGCCCCTAAAATAGGCAACAGATTTTTTAAAATAAATAGTTTTCAAACCCAAGCTATGGTATAAAAAAATATATAAAATGATCGTAGTAATCTAATTTAAGTTTTTACTAAAAAAAAATTTACCACGCCCACTTTTTTCGATTTATCTAAAATCGGAAAACGGCTGCACCGATTTGCAAAAATTTTTTAAAACATGTTCGTAGTAATCAAATTTAAAGTTTTACTGAAAGAATAATTGACAAAATTTACTTACAGAAAGAAAAATTGTCCACGCCCACTGATACTCCCACTTATTCGCCCACTTTTATTAAATCGTCGGGTTGTCATTGCGTGTTTGCGGCATTAACCTTGAAAATCCATGCTTCTCGCATGGTCAATTGTATGTCGCCTGTTCCCGTGTCGGAACACCATCAGCATTATTTATTTACGCGCCAAGCAACAAAACTAAAAATGTCGTGTATCATAAAGCATTGCAATGAAGGAAACTACGATATCACTGCAAAGCAACAGAAAAAAGTATTTCTTTATTTTAATTGGTTCCTAAACATCGATCTTTCAATCAAAATGTAAATATAACACCATATATTGTACATATTTTCAAATCAAATGTAATTTAAACACACCTCAAACCTACATAAATAAAAATTATCATTTAAAAGTACGTTGTTTGTCTCTTTTTACTATTTTTTTATAATTCAAACAGCTTCTCATAAATTCACAAATCGAACACAAACCTTTTTTCTAATATGGACAGGACAACGTCTGTCGGGTCAGCTAGTAAAAGATATAATTATTGACTTTGGAACAGGTTAGTATATGAAATCTTTTAGATTATCTTATTTAGAAAGTCCAAAAAGAGATTGCTTAGAATCTAAGACACCAAAAAGTTTCTGAATCCGAATCGAGCCTTAAAAATCTAGTTTTTATTTTGAGATCAGACTTGGATTCAGGGCACCATCAAGATATCTGTATAGAAAAGTATATATTGGTTCCTGGTATAAAAATGTGTTTGTATTTATTGTAGAACGGATATAATTTGAAAATAGTACAAATTCGAAATATATTTAAACCAAATTTTAGTTCTATAATTCTCTCTACTACGATCGGACTTTATCTGTTTTAAAAACTCTTTCACCTTTTACAGTCAGTAAATATTAATTTTCATTTTACATTCCAACATATTTGTTAAACAAAAGATTCTTTATTAAGGGATTGCCTGCTGGTATCTAAACTGAAATTTTATTTTCCGTCTCAAAGTCCTATTAAGCTAAATATCTATTTATTCTGATAATTCTTTTAGATATTAATCTAAATTTTGAAAGATCGGGTTTTTGAGTTGACATTGAAATGCCAATTATTATTCAGATCTAAAAATAAGTTTAATCAGTTGTTAATCTTTGATGTTTTTGAGTACAAGATAGACTTTCGAATAATCGAACAATCGACTTTTTGTCGAAAAAAGTAGAAAAATCAAAAAAAAGTCGGAAAAAGTCAAAAACTCAAAAATAGTAGAACATTTTAAAAAATTGGAAAAAGGGCCAAAAACTCTAAAATAGTCGGAAAAACTCGAAAAAGTACAAAAATAGTCATAAAAAAGTCGGAAATAGTCAAAAGTCGGAAAAAGTCGACTATTTATAAAATACTAAAAGTCGAAAAGTCTAAAAGTCGACTTTTAACTAAATAAAAAAAGACTTTTCGACTTGCATAAAATGCAAAGTCGAAAAGTCGACTTTTAACTAAATGCAACAAGTCGAAAAGTCAACTTTTCGTTTCAACTATAGAACCCTAGTACAAGATTAAACTTCGTAGTGTTGCCATACGAAACAACAGAAAATGTCACTGTTTGCTATTAAAACAATGAATGTTTTATAAAAAGAACAAGACAACTTTAAGTGTAGTATAATCAACGAAAATTTAACTTAAAACAAGAAATTATAATCGGGCGAGGCAGACCATATAATACCCTACACCTGTTACAAAAAGTAAAATGTGATTTAGTTTTCTTAATAAAACATTTAAGTTGAATTGTACCTTGCCTCAGATTCAAGTCAAATTTTGAAAAGGGTTTTTATAGGGTCTAGGGTCAAATGAAGACCTATAATTATAGAGTTCTTGTGGGTTATCAAGGCTAGTACATAACTAGGTTTTGCAGCTTATTGTCGACATACGAGTATATTAAACATAATTATGAACTTAAAAGCCCTATTCAGTGGGTTCAGTTGTATTTGGGCTATGAAATAATGGGCCGATGTTAACTATATTCAATAGGCTTCGTCTACAGTACCATAGAAGAACATGTGCCAAATTTAATTGAATTTTCTCAAAAATTGCGATCATCTAGTTTGATTACAAGGTTTACAAGTCCTATTCGGGGTTTTAGTTGGAATAAACCGATCTGAATCATTGAATTATCTCCAAAATTGCGACCTGTAGTTCGATTACAAGGTTTAAATGGACGGATAGACATAGCTAAATCGACTCAGAAAATGATTCTGAGCTGATTGGTATATTTTAATGTGGGTATAAGTATGACCAATATTATTGTGCGTTACAAACATCAGCACAAATCCAATAAATCCTCCCCACTAAAGTGGTGTAGGATATGAAAACATAAATTAAGGTATTTTACTGTTTATTTTTTAAAAAATATCTTAATTTTTAGCATCAGCTGTTTACACTTTTGCATTTTTTTGCTTAAGTTTAAACCACCTCCATTTGGGCGCTTAGGCCAGCAAACAAAATTAACAACTTTCAAGGATTAACTTTAATTAAATCGCTAAATGTTCACTTAAAAATTGGCCCCAAGAAGAGTATAACTGTCCCGAGGTCCTTGTTTTTTAACTTGTTAAATATTTGTGGTATTCTATTATTAATACTCTTTATTTTCCGAAACTTATTAAAACCTCTAGGTACTTTTTCATCAAACACTTTAGTACCCAATTTGAATACTCAAAAACCAACACTATGAAACAGCACTTTTGCAAAAGATAACAAGACATTGGAGAAATAACAAAAAGCAAAAAAACAACAACAACAAAAACTAAAAACTAAAAACAACATGAAGAAACAACGAAAAAAAATCCACAAACGTTTGCCACCAAAATGTGGAGTAATTGAAACAACTGCGAACAGTTGAAGTTCGAAGCTGAGCGCATTCGCACGGTTCGTGAGCAAAAATTTAAAAATAAAAGAAATATCGAATTAAAAATTTTATTAATTAGATATCAATAACGAAAGAATTTAAACGAAAAAAAGAAAAAGTTTGGCGCAAAATTTAAAAAAAATATTAAGTACGTGTGTGTGTAAGTGTTTGTGAGCGATTTAAAGCTAGTATTGAATTAAAGTGTTGTTTGTCATACATTGTCAAGTTGTTTTTTTATTTAATTTCTAATTAAATTACCTGAAATAATTAAACATTTTAGGCACGTTTAATTTGCCATTAATACAGAAAGAAATTCATAAAGAAAAACCTACTTATATTTTATTAGTATTGAAAACACAAATCTAAAGAAATTAAAAAATTGAATTAATGAATAAAAGCGGTCATTAGCCATAGTCACCCAACAAACAATCCAAACAAACTCAAACCCTAAAATCAAAACCAGTAAATGCGTATTTTGTTCTACTTTTTATAAATTTTGAGCTTTTTTTTAATTCCCTTTCTTATGCATATAAAAAATATTTTATAATAACGCAAGAACAAAAAAAATAGAATAAAATTAAAAAATTTCAAAACCAGCACCTTTTCAAACCAACGAAAAAAAAACATATTTAAACGAAACAAGCAACACTCACCGTCAACATACAAAACGGGTTGAAATTTAAAGAAATTAACAATAACAACAGCAACAACAACAACAAACACATTTTAGAAAACCAGCAGTTTTTTTTTGTTATTTTTGGCTGAATTTCAAGAAAAGTGTTACAAACACACAAGAAAACGAAAATCAACAAACTTTAAGGTTCATCTTCTTCATCACCACCAGCACCGGCAGCCAGCAAACAACGTCATCCGTATTCAAAAAAAAAAGAAGTGTTTCTTCTGGATACAATCACAAAAACAACAACAATAAAGTTTTTGTTAGGAACGGTAAAGGTAACAAACTGAACAACAAACCCAATAAATAAATAATAATGAACTTTTTTTTATTTAAAACGAACATACAAGTTATATGCAGTACTTTAAAATTATGTATTCATTTTTATGCAAATTTAGTTAGTTTTTAATAAATTATAATTTTTGAAATAGAAAACACAAAGTAAACATTAAAAACAAGTATGAATTTATAGTAGGACATTGCCGACCATATGATACCCTACACCAGTCAGTATGTTCAAAATTGTGGATTTTTTTATATAAAGCATTTAATTTGTTTTATTGTGAATTTTTTACTTATTGTTGACAAAAAATAGATTTTCTACAAGAGGGCTCATAGGAGAGAAGGGGTAAATATGGTCCTATCCTTATAAATTTTGGTAGATGAATTTACGTCTACTTTAAAGTTATTTATGTAGATTTTGATCGTTTTATTAGTAATTATAAGTTAATTTTGACCTTCAAGTCATTTTCTGAAGGGGAGTTTGTATGAGGCCCGATCACTATAAAAATTAGTATTGTCATTTATCGTTCTATAAAACTAATTTTTGATGATTTTTGTAGACATTATAAAACATTTAATGTAATTGTGAGCATAAAGGTCCGATTCGGGGGTACGGTTGTATGGGGGCTAGGAGAAATAATGGACCGATTTCAATCATTTTTAAGGACCGATTTCGTCCTTGAACCAAAAAAGGGTATGTGCCAAATTTCATCAAATTATTTTGAAAATTGCGTGCGCACAAGGTTTATATGGACACACAGACAGACGGACGGACTGACAGACTGACATAACTAAATCGATTCAGAAAGTGATTGTGAGCCGATTGGTATACTTTAAGGTGGGTGTTACAAACTTCAGCACAAACGCATAATAAACTCCCCACTATAGTGGTGTAGGGTATAATAACAAAAGACTAGAAGTTATAGTTGTTATATAGGTAGTTGACGCCAGGCGTTCGCTTGTATATTATTATGAGTGGATCCTGTAATTACTAGTGTTTAGAAACAAATTAATTAAGTTGCGTAAAAAGTTTCTCAATACTGGATCCTGTCAATTAATCTACTTATGAAATGAAATTATTTATAAATGCGGAATCCATCAGTCAAAGCATAACTTAAGTCCTAAAGATCACACTTTGGGTATTTACAGTATATTTTTTCAAAAATATTTCAATTTTGTTCTACTGTGTTTTTTTTGGAGTTTTTTTTTAATGTTATAAATTGCTGATTTTACAAAATAATACTGTTTTGTATATTGCTTAACTCTGAATTAATAATTTTATTGCAAACCTAGCAAATGAACATTTAATAAAAGTAAAAGCTTGTGTTAATACATTAACATTTGTAAACGAATTATAAGAAACACATATTTTAAGACTAGTTTAAGTTTTGTTTCTACTCTGCAGACTGGCTGGATCCATATGTGTTTTTATCAACAGTGTTAGTATAAAATCATTCAGTTCTGGGTCAATATCAAAAATACATTGTCAATAAACATTCCTTAAGAAAATGTATAAAGTAAATGTCTCAAGTCACATAAGTTACAGAAATGTACTAGTAAATTTCTGGTTCTAGTTTCATTACTCATTCAATACCAACACAATAGTCATAATATTACTAGAAGATTTTCAAGTACGACGCACATTGTTAATGTCTATAGAACTAAATTTTGCCAAAAAATTAGTTAGGAAAGGTTTAAAGGATACACATCCGAAGAAATAAACCAAGACCAATAATGAACCTTTTGTGCTCTCCTTTTCATGGAAAAAGTTTGTTCGCAAAAACAAAAATCTTGTATAGTGATCAATGAAGTTATTAATGTCCGGTGTCAATATCCTAAACGTAATTCCTAAGTATTTCCTAATCAGTGTTCGTGAGGAATATCCCTAACAATAATAATAACTCCCAAGATATTTGAGTCTAATTTAGGCGAAAGCCTAACAAGGACAGTTTCACTGTCCTCTCCGCATTCGTCTCAAAACAGGAGGCTTTTCGTCTTGCTCTCTTCAAGGCTATCCCATAGGATCTGTGTGATTCTATCCACTGCTTCATTACTTCAAGAATCCTTTTGCGTCGATTGGTTTCGCGTTTGTCAAAGGATCCACCTCGATGTCCCCTTTAAATTCGCAATTTCACTGTCGGCTACTCCCGAGTCTGCTTACCCAGATGCTTACCTCTGCGGGAGTATTCGGTTAGTTATTTATTCAATTAGTTATTTATTAGTTAGTAGTTAGTTAGTTAGTTAGTTAGATAGATAGATAGTTATTTAGTTAGTTAATTAGTTAGTTCGTTAGGATGTATGTTAAATCATATAAATAAGCAGCAATAAGTGACAGATATATGTTTGTAAACATTGATTTGACATTTGAATTGACCTACATCTCAGCCATGCCAGACATTAATTCAAAAAAAAAACTTACTAATAAAAGCAATTAAATTTCAATTGATAAAATTCAACTTAAAACTTTCTGAAGAACTATTGATGAAATTTTATTGTTTAGTTGGACGCAATATGTACATTACATTATCTACAGACAAATTAACAGAAATACCGACAGACATTGACAGTTTACACAAACAAGTTTTCAAAAACAAATTGTGTGTTGTTTTTGTAAAATTGTTGTTGTCATATTTGAGAATAAGAACATCTCAAAATAATTTCATTTATCATTATTATTGAGTGACACAATAAAGTTTCATAACCTTTTATGTAAATGATACAAATAACGTTTGTTTTCTATTGATATGATAAACAAATTAGAATAAAACAATATAAATGAATACTTTAACAGATCTGTTATATTGTTAAACTTAAACACACACACAAATATATTTAAATAGTGGTATAATATAATATTAATAAAATAGTATAGAAACTCAATTAAAAAGAAATGGAGAAAAGGTTATGCCAAAAAAATAAAACTGAAATATTATTATAAAAGAATAAACTCCAATTGTTTAAAGTAAAAAAAAAAAAAACAAAGAAATACAGACAGACATTAACCAAAAACTTACAAAAAAGCTGTTTTGCCGGTTTGAAATGTAACGTTGATTGTTTGTGTTGATCTTTTCTTTTATTTGAAATTTTAAACTTACTTTGAACTTGGTTTTAATATTGTTACGAAAAAAACTTACGATTTAACAGACCCACATTATTATAAACATTTATTTGTTGTAATAATAAAATTATAAAACTCCCAAACACTTTAAGAACAAATAAAAATAAACTATTTTGAAATGCAAACCTATTTTGTTTATAGTTTATTTTTTCAGGTTTTTCGTTTAAAATTTTGTAATTTTAATACATGTATTAAAGTAAACAACTGTCATATTGGCAAATAAATGTTGTTGCCTTTTAAATGACCATATAAAGAATAAAATTTATTTATTTACCATTTCCATTCACTCTTAATTAATATGAGAAGTCAGTCACTCGCACACGCAGTAGCAGTGGCAACCTCACAGTGTGCTGCATGTATTTGCAATTTGTTGCATTTTGATGCGGTGATTTTTAAAATGAGTTTTGCCAACTAGGACAATGTCAAATGGTTGTAACCTTTTTTTCTTTGCCAAATCTATACTAAGGCAAGGGAAATTTCCTCCCTCCAAACCGAAAAATGTCCATACAAAATATAGAAATGAGGAAAAAGGAAAAAATTGAGAAAAACAAAAGTTCCATAACTATCGGCTGGATCCGCGGCTGATTCAAGCCATTACGGCACTATATATTTGTAAGAAGGCCATAGGAGCATGCTGGGCAATAAATCCAAGATACGTTCACTGGCTCTGTGAGGCAGTTATTAAACCTATTATGTTATATGGGCTGGAGCTTAAAAAAGCTACACTTAGACAACAATTGGAAAAGGTCATGAGATATACTTCTCTTCTTTTCACCGGCACTCTTTGAACAACTCGTTGAAAGGCGTTTTCACTATGCTCAACTAGCTCTAAGATCATAGATCTTTGATTGAATATACTGTTGATTACTGTATTCCGTAACCGTCTTTAACGATAAAATTCCGTTATTACATCTCTTCGCAGAATCTCTTCTTCCGCCAAATAATTCTTTCCGAGTGTTTACAGACGGATTTAAGATGACGGAAGGAATTGGTGGTGGCATTTTAATTGAGGAATTTGGCATGAAAATTTCTTTTCAAATCAGGCTGAAATCTCAGCGATAAATAGGGTATCAACTTGGCTAAAGTAATATCAAATATCTATCAAATCTCTAATTGGTGTTTTCCATATCCAGAATTGTCCAAGAATGTCGGAGACGTTTCTCAATGAGATGACAAGACATTCGAACATCACCCCAAATTTGGGTAAATGGACACAGGATTTCGTATGGCAATAATATTCCTGGCACTTTGGCAAGAGCTGGCAACATGCTTAGCGGATTAGAAATAGATCAGTTTTGCGGTGTTTCACTACTAGCAATAAAGAGGCAGATCACTGAAAACTGTCTCTACACCTCTCGCGACAAATGATCGCGTGAACTCACCTGCTCAGAGCCCTGTGGCCACAAATTGATCCATACATGTCCAAATATCTTATGGGTCTACATAGAGTAGGTAGCCAGATATCGATAGTTACTGGCCACTGTAAATTTGGTAATCATGAGGATGAAGAAGAGACTATTACTCATCTTCTCTGTGATTGGCCTGCTTTGTCAGACACTCGAATTTGGAAGCTTAGATCGGCCTATTTTAGTAATCTATCCGAATTGTCAAATATTCAATTGGAGGGTCTTTTGGCGTTCATAAATTTTTAAGGTTGGGTGTCAACCTTGTGACCCACACTAATTATCCATGACAAAATAACCTGCCTTTTCATTCTAAGCATCTCATTCTTTCTCTCTCTTTTATTCTCTCTTTGGTTTGTACTTTTCCCTATCTTTCTTCTCTTTTTACATTTATTTGTACAAAGGGATCAACCTGGAACCAAGTATAGCCAAAATCGGCTACCTGAAATAACCTATCCTATCTAATGAATTTAAACCAAGGTGTGGCTGACAAATTAGAATTAAAAATTTCTTGTTCACAATTCTACTAGGTACTTGACATAATCAATACCAAACAATTTCATTTTTAAAACAAGTATGAATTTATAGTCGGACATTGCCGACATTATGATACCCTACACCAGTCAGTATGTTCAAAATTGTGGATTTTTTATATAAAGCATTTAATTTGTTTTATTGTTATTCATAGGGGAGAAGGGGTAAAAATGGCCCTATCCTTATAAATTTTGGTAGATGAATTTACGTCTACTTCAAAGTCATTTATGTAGATTTTGATCGTTTTATTAGTAATTATAAGTTAATTTTGACCTTCAAGTCATTTTCTGAAGGGGAGTTTGTATGGGGGCTAGGGTCAAATGAGGGCCGATCATTATAAAAATTAGTATTGTCATTTATCGTTCTATAAAACTAATTTTGAATGATTTTTGTTGACATTATAAAACATTTAACGTAATTGTGAGCGTAAAGGCCCGATTCGGGGGGTACGGTTGTATGGGGGTTAGGAGAAATAATGGACCGATTTCAACTATTTTCAAAAAAAAAGGTATGTGCCAAATTTCATCAAATTATCTTGAAAATTGGGATCTGTAGCATACGCACAAGGTTTACATGGATACACAGACAGACGGACGGACAGACGGACATAACTAAATCGACTCAGAAAGTGATTCTGAGCCGATTGGGTCTAGGACCAATATTTTTGGGTATTACAAACTTCAGCACAAACGCATAATACCCTCCCCACTATAGTGGTGTAGGGTATAATTACATCATTGCCAAATACATGTATAACGAAAAGAAAACAAATAAATTCTTATTGCATCTGAATAGAATTAACATTTACACACCCGCAAATCTGAGTGTAGATCAGCATGTTAAACCACTGTACGTGATTTGAAAATACTTTTAAATGATTTTGTGGTTTATATTTCTTTTAAAAATATTTTTTTTTATCTATATTCAATTGAAATATTTTCATGTACTTTCTTGTTGAATATAAAATTCCTGTTTATTTTGTTTATTTGCGAACGTTTTTTTATTTTCAACAAAAATCTTTATACATTGTACGATATGAATATGTACTCACTCACACAATAAATCTTAAATCTGTTTAATGTATGAATCACTTGATGTTTGTTATTTTTTTTCTGCGATTTTTTAAAGGTCTTTGTAAACGCTCTGCTGTTTGAGTCCGATCATGGATCATAAATGTCGTCATTTTGTTTAATCATTATTTTCTTGTTATTGGCTTTGCTGTTGCTTTTTATATTTGTAGTGGATTTTGCAAATAAAATAAAAAAATATTAAATACCACACTGGACTTCATATAAGAGATTTTCTACAATAATATTAAATGTACACGAACATGATCATGCTGATAAAAAAAACCGGCTGAATTAAATTCAAGTGAGAGTTGGCGGTTTTTTGTTGTCATCATTTTTCTTTCTTTATTCATAAGGATTTTTAATTATTTCTACATGTGTTTACAAATAATGCCCATAATGGTCATGAATATAAGTGATAATCACTTTCAATTTCATTTATTTTGCTATTTATTCACAAAATACTATCTTTATATAGTTTATTAACTAGAAATCACGTCTGATTTTGCGTGTACATTCGATAACACGGCTCCATTAATGGTTGTATTACATGAACATCATTTAGATATTTTATGTTTATAAGATTTATATTTATTTATTTAAAATGTGGGTTTATAGTCATTTAAATAGTTAATTGTAATAAAAAAAATTTTGAAAATATTTAACAAATTTAAGAAAAATTTTTCACTCAGTCGTTGGTAATGTTATCATCTTAGTTCTAATTATGTTTACTGGGTTTTAGTTTGGTAACTAATTGCTTTTTATTGTGTGACATTTGACCATCGGCAAAATTTTTTAAAAATGATATTTTGCCAAAATTTTCTTGCTAAGATTAATTTTAGAAAAGGTATTTGAACAGTCTTATTCATAATAATTTATGAAAGGTTTATAAAACAAAATTTATATTAAATTTGTCTAAAAATCTTAAATAGATTGTTATTAATAAGACTTAAAGGCGTGATACACGGTTGGTAGTTATTATAATTGTAGTTTTGTTAATGGATATCGATATAGGATAAGAAAATCTTTCTCTCAGCTTATATAAATTAAATAACTAGAAACAATTTATCGGCGTTATAAAATCCTACCTTTAGTTATTGGTTATTAAGTTGTAATAATGGGGGTTAATATGTTTTTTAATTCAAAAAAATAAAGTATATTCATCTAAACATCTAAAAAATTGGCGGACTTTCATCAAGGTGGGCTTGACGCCCCCATATGAATTAAATAGAAAAATGTTTATATCTGAGAAACTATTAGTGCTATAATCTTAAAATTTTACACGAAGAACTTTGACATTCATGTAAACATTTAGAGAAAAATGGGCGGATTTTCAATGGGGATTTTGTCACCTCCCATATGAATTAAATATAGAATTTCGTATATCTGGGTAACTATTAGATTATTCACATTTTTCATAAATCTTTATTAACGTTTGGAAAAATTGGCGAACTTGCAATAAATAATTTGAATGGCATCTCATTATATCTAAAGCTATTATAGTTAGAATCTTCAAAATCGTTAAGTGGGTTTTTTATTTATATTGCTTTAGAGTAGCAAAGCACACCTCCATTGGGCGCTTAAAAAAGCAAACAAAATTAATTAACTGATAAAAACAACTTTGGTGATTTAATTTTAATTAAATCCCTAATCTTTCATCTAAAGATTGGATCTAGGGTTCTATAGTTGAAACGAATTAATCGACTTTTCGGCTTTTTCCGACTTTTTTCTACTTTTTTAGAGTTTTTCCGACTATTTTAAAGTTTTTGACTTTTTTCCACTTGTTTTAAGATTTTCGACTATTTTTGACTTGTTTCTACAATTTTCGAGTTTTCGACTTTTTACGACTTTTCGACTTTTTTCGACTTTATTCGACTTATCGTCATATCGACTTTCAGACTTTTCGCCTTTTTTCACAGACTATAGTCGAGTTATCGACTTTTTTGGAACAAAATAGTCGACTTCGATTTTTCGACAAAAAAAAGTCGATTGTTCAATTATTCGAAAGTCGATTTATAGAACCCTAATTGGATTGGAGATTACCTAACATGTTAAGAAGAACTATTGACCACATCATTATAAATGAGTTATTTAAGATTAAGTGATTGTCGTAAGTAGACTTTATATGGCTGCTGAGGTCAATTATGGTCTTATTTGGAAACTATTCTAAAGATGGCGATATATGGAAGCTATAACCAATTATGAGGCGATAAGGAAAATATTTCTTAGAATGATTTGCTTTGATTTTGATGAAAGTTATAGCTCCTAGATAATGTTAAAAATGTTGTGGTAATACAAATATTTTAAATTTGCATATTAACTGATTCTAATCATTTTCAACCATTCAAAGAGATATGCCTTGTATTGCTATAGTTTCTGAAAAAAAAACTAATCAAGATTGGAAGAAAATAACATAATATTACGATTTTTTCTTGAATTTTTCTTATATCTCCGTTATTTATAGAGCGATTTTGATCATTTTAAATAAGAATCTTTTCTAAAGCATGAAATATTGAAAAAGAAGATATCTGGAGTCTTCTGATATCTGGAGTCTTCTGAAAATTGATTTCAACAGATGAACATAAATTTAAGATTTTAAAAGATATTCAAAATGTTTGGCCATGAACTTTTCAGAAAAGTACCTCGTCTTTATATGATTCTAACTAATAGATGCTATAGAAATGTATCTGAAGAAGATTGATACCACAACTTCTTTTTCACTTTAAAGTTCTATAAAGGGGACATGATTAAATTTGTCAGAACAACCGAGAACAAACGCTCTCTTTAAATTATACTCCCAATAAATCCTCGTTAGCCGACAAGAATTAACTTCTTGCCCAAAACCCGAATATGTATCCCGTCAGATTGTATTTCTTAGGTAGTTTAGAAACTAATCAATATACATTCTGCTTTTATATATGAGCGATGAGGTCAAATGTTGTTCGATTCTTGTTTAATATATGTTTTGTGTATTTCAGTAATCACTAAAGTTACTTATTATCTAAATTTAACTGAGTGTAATTGGCCAATTTAACCTAAATTATAAGTGAGAACACACTATGAACAAAAATCATATAATAATGAATTCGATAGAAGAAAAACTTAATAATTTAGGTAAATGGTAATTTTCTAATTTCTTTTATCGATATTATTACTGTTTTAAATGTTTATTTATATATATATTTTTTTTCTAAAATTTTACATTTTACAAAAGTGATTTTTGCAAAAAACAGCTGTTTATTGTTTATGTTTTTGACTGAAAAGTTGGCAATACTAACAACTGATCGTAGATCCATAACTGAAAAACACAATCATCAGTTAAAGTCCGCATAAATTTGTTGCGAGTTTAATCCAACAGCATGTTAAGCCTAATTTAACTGAGTAGTAAGAAAACCGCCCCAAGCATTATTAACCAATTTTTTAAGATTACTGCATTATCAACATCAGTAAGTCAAGTATTTATAGGTTTTACTGTTAACTGTTTTTAGCTCCTCATAAGCTCAAAGTTACAAACTGAATGAGAAAATCAATATATCTTCTATTTTGCTGTTGGTTATAAGAAATATTAAACATTTTTTAAGTGTCCACTTAATGCTTCTGAATTTTTTTTAACACTAATTTGGACAATTCGTTTATTTAAAGCAATAGTTTACTCCTACACGACATTAGTTTGGTGATTGTTCATAAAACTTCTTTTAATATAAAAATGTATTTTTTTATATAATCTATTAACACAATGATTTATTAGTAAAAACATTTATTTATTTTTTTTTTTTTGTATGTAGGTTTGTTGTTTATTTGTTTCAACAGTTTTTCTTGGTGACTTTTAACAAACATTAAAAAATCAAGTTTAAATTTGGTGATTGGAAAATTTTGTGGGAACAATAAATGTTCAAGTAGGTGCATCTTCCAAAAAAGAAACTTTCATTTATAACCGGTTCAAAAATGAAGATTTGTTTAAATGCAACAAAGTAGTATTTGTCAACTGCAAAATAAACTTCATTTTTAAACACAGCTGCTAGCTAAATATATCGAGGGACTAGTTTACTAAATCATAAAGAATTAGTTTTACTTTTTGTTTTCTTTAGTATCAAGCGATAAGATAAAACTTGAACGCATTTAACACTTTCAAGAAATGAGTTACTTTCAAGTTAATGCATTGCTTGGTAAAAAAAAAGTCACTTTTCCGGCGAAAAACACATAAATTATCACGTAATAAAGAACATAAATAAAGATGACATCAAAAACTTTAATAATTATCAATGTGTGTTTTATCAATATTTTAATGCACAAAGCAACATTGTGAATTTAAGTTGAAAATTAAAAAAAAAAGTTTATTTAAACATTGTATTGTACCGTGGTTACAAACCTTTAATCATTAGTTTAGTAATAGAGCAAATTCAAATTCCGATGTTTTCTAACTCAAATTCTAAAAACAAGTAAGAAATTATAGTCAGACGAAATTTTGATGGGGGCTTTTCATAGGGTCATATGAGGCTCATTAATTATAGAAATCCAGAGAGTCTAGTATGGTAATTGGTTTTGTAGCTTTTTGTCCAGATACGAGTATATTAAATATAACTATGAACTTAAAAGTCCTATTTGGAGGTTTCAGTTGTATAGGCGCTAGGTGAAATAATGGACCGATATTAACTATTTTCAATAGGCTTCGTTTACGGTACCATAGAAGATCATGTGTTAAATTTCATTGAATTATCTCCACAATTGCGACCTGCAGTTTTATTAGAAGGTTTACAAACTCTATTCGTAGGTTCGATTGTATGGAGACTAGGTCAAATAATGGACCAATATCTATAGTAGTGTCTATAGTACCACAGAAGATCATGTAACAAATTTCATTGAATTATCTTCAAAATTTCGACCTGTAGTTTGATTAGAAGATACATTCAACATAAACAAGTTTTACAAGAACCAAAATCTCTTTAAAAAAATGTATAAAAATCGGTCCATTTTAAAGATATTCTTAAAAAATAGTAGTTTGAGAGGATATCTTGTTGAATACCGAAAGAACGACATTTTGATACATTTTGATTCGTAAAATTAATAGTTTTAGATCCAACCAGCTGCCGTGTAGATCATAAAGGCTTTTTCCCTGTAATTACAGGGAAAAGGCCTGTCTAGGTTCTATCGCCTTTTTTAAAAAAGAATCTAAAGATACTAAGATGACTCTGACCATTCTAACATATTATATTATACTAAACTAGTAAGACTTATGCTTCTATTACACAGGTATATAAAATTTAAAAAAGTCGAAACTCTGACACCAAGTTTTAGTTTTCTAAAGGATTGAGCAGAATCTGACGGTATCTCTAAAAGTACCAGGATATCTCTAAAAGTACCAAACTTCACAACACGATATCTCGAATCCCAGATATGTTAAAGAAAATTTCGTAAACCGTAGAATAAATTAATTGATACTAAGATAAAATTAACAATTTTAATTAACATTTTTAATTAAAAATATATTTTGAATTTAATTCATTTGAAATAAATTAATTTTTTTTTTAATTCAAAATACATTTATTTTCTAAAATTACGATATGGACTATAAACTGGAGAAATAAATTGCATTGGATATTGAGAATATGGACGATAAGCTTGTAAAGGTGATAAGCCCGACATTCCAAACATAGTTTGAGGTAACTGAGATATCATAGCTGGCATATGAGGTACAGCATGTAAACCAGATATTGTTTGTGGTGCTCCTACGAAATGTGTTGACATAGCCGGCAAATGTTGAGACATTTGAGGAATTTGTGGTGGTAAATTGTAATGCGAAATAGGATAATAACTATAAGATGGTGGTGGATAAACTGGAGCAGGATACAGAGCCAAAGGAATAGTATTTGGTTTTACGTTAGACTGCATGTGATTTGGTTTTATAGGTAAATCTTCAGCTATAGTCGTAGGTTGAGCTGCGGTAGTTGTTGTCGTTTCCTCAGTAGTTGTTGTCGTAGTGGTGGCTTCAGTAGTGGTAGTAGTTTCCGGTGCAGTAGTTGTGGTTTCAGTTGAACTTTCTTCCATAGGATATTCAGTGGTAGTTGTACTGGTTTTCCATTTGCTTAGTAAATGTTGTAGAAATATTTTATCATCTACCGCTGCAGCTTGATTGATTAACTCATCTTCCAGTTTGTACAAATCTAAGCCATATTGATAATCGTCTCCTTCTCCCAGTAAATCTTGAGGTCTAGCTAGCACCAGTGTTATACTAAAAATAACACAAAATATTTTAAAAACTGTTTCCATTTTTTGTTGTTTAATGTTTCATGGTCTAAAATGAACTTTCACATTTAAATGCAATCTTAACCTTTATATAGGTAAATTTTGTTTTTTAGCTGTTTTCCTCCTCTTAACTTCTTTACCTTAAATTCTTGTTAAAATACTTTAAATAAAAGTTCTTTTAATTTACATAATTTAAAATATGCGTTTTAAGCTGCATTTGAAAGACTACAAATAAAAATTCAATAATACCTCTAAAATTTTATTTTATTCTAGTTTTTTATAGATGTTTATTCTGCGCATTGGAATTTTGAAAGAAACATATTATATTACCGGTTATAAATACATATAAAAGTATATGTAGATACCCTAATAACTGTCAGAACCCGTTAAATAGAAAATTAATTTTATTGCTTAACAGTATTCTATTTCTGAATGAAAAACTTTGGCTTTAGAAAACCACTTATAAAATTTAACTCTTGTGAAATATATCGCGCGTTATATTGAATCACCTCGTTCGGTTTTCAATGACTCTGCGGCGATTTTACGATGATCCGTCGGTCTGTTGAAGAAAGATCGGAAGATCGCTAGAGAGCTAATTATATTTTCATAAGGTTTGATTGCAATTTAAAACGAACAACATCGGACCTCGATTTCTCTGAGGTTCCATTAATTTTTCTCCCGGGAATTCATTTTAAACAATTATAAATCCTCAATCTTGATGAGTTAGGTTAGGTTTGGGTTAGATTGATTGGAATATGTATAGTTATTAAATCCAAAGAGATACTCATATAGACCATTATCGGGTTTGTTCAGGCAAAAGAAAAAAAATTTCAATAATTCAAATTAAAGGCAAGCCCAGATTTTTAAAAGATCCTACATGTTTGAAATAAAGTCTTTATAAACCTTTATTACTTTTCCTCTGTGAAAAGGTGTGTGTTGACTGCATATTTGCTTAAGGTCTCTTAAGGTTCTTAGATTATTGTTTAAAGTAATTTGTAAGTTGTTGAGTCTAGGTCACAGTTTAAATAAAAATATATACATTTTTAAATGAATTACTACTTAATTGCTTAATTGTTCTGCGAATGACAATGTACATACTTGTAAAATATAGTGACAAATAAATCAACTATAAAAAAAAGTCGGCCACCCCAAGATCAGTCTGTTTCTGTGTTGGCTAAACATATACACTATAAAATTTATTTGGGGTTTGTCCAGCTATAAAATTGTTTAGTATAAAGTTTCAAACATAATAAATTTTAAACAAAATACTTCTATCTAATGTTAAGAAACAGAGTGACATGTAATTGGTAGTACAACTTAATAATAGAAGTATGTAAATTTTTCAGTAGTATTTTGGATATTATTCTTTATAAATTAAAACCATGAAATTAAACTTTTTTAATTTAGTTATAAAAGTTTTGTAAGAATTATTTGTTATCACTCTGTCGACATTAGTCTACATTTTACAATGCAGTCTTTGTTATTTTAACAACCAAGGTAAATTCAAATAAAAACACTTAAAAGACACTTTCCTTTAAGTCGCTGCCGCAAATTGTTGTTTACCTCAGGAACAGGAACAAACATGGAGGAAAGAAACAATATTTGTAGACAGGATTTTGTTACTTTTTAATGAAAAACTAATACAAAAGCAAATAAAATTCACATTCTCAGACCACAACTATTGTATATGTATCTGTACGCCTGTTTGTCAATCTCTCAATCTAAGTAAAAAAATACAAGTCTAAAAGCAAACAAATATTTTTTTTCTTACCACGCTTGACCCAGTGCTGTAGTTTTGAGTTGCTATAATCCGTGTCTTTTTGTTGTCTCCATTGTTATTATTGTAGTTGCTATATGCAATGATTTGTTGTTGGTGTTTTAAGTCGATATGACAGCGGTCAGGAAGTGATTTAGACACATGAGTTGTTTAGAAAGTGGTCGCATGAAGTGGCATGAAAGTCAGTCATTCATATAAATACTTGTTCGAATACTTTAGCTCAAAATTCAAATTCAATAATAAGAACTCCACAGAAAAAAAATATTGTTGTGTGGTTGTTGTGTGTTTAAATAGTCGCATGCAAATTTAAACATTGAAATATTTATCTATTTGGAAGACCCAACCAACACCTGGTTGGTTGGTTGGTTGGTTTACGTGGTAGTTCACTACACGCGAACTGTCAAGTAGAGTCAAAGAGACCCCGTTTTGACCGGACCACTCCACTCGTCAGATGTTGAATT
>NC_060953.1:35362527-35366267 GCF_022045245.1 Lucilia cuprina | reverse complement strand
TCTATCTATCTATCTATCTATCTATCTATCTATCTATCTATCTATCTATCTATATATCTATCTATCTATCTATCTATCTATCTATCTATCTATCTATCTAATTTACTAAAACTGTTCCTACAGAGTGACAAAAATAAGGTGTCCTCCTATTTAGGAGTACAACTATTAGAAACAACTTTTTACCTTACACAGTATGCCGGTATTATTATCAAGTTTGTATATACATATGTATTTTTGTGTTCCAGTATATCTGTGTGTTACCAGTGCAATTTGCCAAATCATTATAATATTGAATGAATATGTTGTTGTTGTCTATAGTCTGATTGCCGATGGTAGTTGGCCTGATTTATTTACAATATCTTTTTATTATATTTTTCTTAGTGTTTTTGGTAATTTATTTTATAATTTTTGATTTTTTTTCAATTCGTTTTGCAAATTTGAAATGAATTATTACATTTAAACCGAAAATCATTTATTACAATTTATATTTATGTGTTTATTGTTTTGTTTTTTTTTTGGCCAGTTATTGTATAAATTATTGTTAACAAAAAATATTGTATATATGTACATTCATACACATTACTCAATTACCTTTCAAGGTGTAAAAAACTGAAGCAATAAAATACTGTTATTTTTGAAAACAAAATATTTAATATTAAATTATATTTAGATATCGTTTTAAAATATTGATTTTTTTTATCGTGAAATTTAATGTTTATTTTAAAAATTATATTTTTTTTAATTTATCAAGTTCAGCTACATTATTAAGAGAATTATTGTTTCCCAAAAAATATTATTATTCACCGTTTGTAAGCAAAATTTCATGCGATATATTTATATAAATTGATTTATTATTAAATTGTCACAATTACTATTAAAAGACAACTGCAATATCTAAAAATAAGAATTTATTAGTCTGTTATCAAATGACAAGTTTATTGTGTTATTCACTCTATATTAGTTTCAAAAGTGTTATTAGTTTGTCCTATTGTTTGTAACACAAACGGGATTTTCCCATAAGTTTGAGTCCTTCATTTCCTTCATTGCATTATACTTCCGAAAAAAATACTAAATTTTAAAATTTTTCTCAAAAATTAAATAACAATGTGGAAAACTTATTGCATATGTACCTATATATTTCAAAAGACTAAATTAAAAGTTTTCGTATAGTGTGAGCAAAAGTTGTCATATTTTTATTTGGGGGAATTTTATTTTATGAAATGTTATCGTCATATCAAAAAGTGATAAGAATATAACACTGTAATAACTTTTTGTAATTTTATGATTTCATTGCCTTTTTACAAGTTCAAAATTTATATTTTTATTAAAGCAAATTTTATTGTGTTTATTAAATCGGTTAAAACTCAGTAATAATGATTTTTTTTATTAAAATTTTTAGTAAAACACTTGCAAATCAGCATATAAATTACTGAATTTAAAATAAAATAAAAATAAAAAATATTTAATATGTTAATGTAAAAATGACTCACCCAAATATTCATAAATGCTTAATAAAGTTATTGATGCTTTATTGTAGGAATTTTGTAGGGAAAAAGTGCGTAATACACTTGAAATAAGCGATTTATATCTTTATGAATATCTGGGCTCAGTCTTTACATAATGTTACAAAATTCAGTGGAGTTTTGAAAAAAAAAACCAAATAAACTTGGCCCGTAAGGTAGTTAGTTAGATGGATAGATAGATAGATAGATAGATAGATAGATAGATAGATAGATAGATAGATAGATAGATAGATAGGTAGATAGATAGATAGATAGATAGATAGATAGATAGATAGATAGATAGATAGATAGATAGTTAATTAGTTAGTTAGGACGATTCTTCACCAACATCATATCTGTGCACACAGGAATACAAGCACAACTGTATAAAACTTGACGAGCGGATTCAAAAGATTGTAGGCAAGCAAATTGAAAGTTAAACTAGGGCAGAAACACAAACTAGTGAAATATATTTTGCTTGTGCTTATATTCTTAACAGATTTCGGCCAATTTATTTCGTAAAATTGTATAAAAAAATATAGGTTCTTGGTTTTTCTATAATATGTGTTCTAAAGTTCAATTTAAATGGTGGGTAGGAATATCCTATGCGATAAACCGAATATGGAATAACTTTGTAAAATTCCAACCACAATTTACATGAAGTTTCTAAAATATTTGTTTTATGCTATACGCACAATTGGGACGAACGACGAATTTCGTATAGCACGACGAATTAGTCGACAACAATTCGTTGCGTAAATTCGTCAAATGGAACACAATCAAATTATTCGTACTGCGAATTCGTTTCAAAATTTGTTTGTTCGAAATTGGAAAAAGTAAGAAAAAGGCTCAAAAATTATATTTTTGCGAATATCCACGATTTTGAGATATTTAACAACTTTAAAATTTGTTCAAACATTATTTCGAAATTAGAAAATATAAGAAATTTGCCTCGAAAAAAACTAAAATTAATTTTTTTTTAATATCATTAATATTGAGATAATTTTAATAGCTTCAAAATTTTTTCGAACATTACTTCGAATTTTCGAACTTAATTTTAAATATTCCAACATAGCATTGTAATGCCATCAAGCGTACTCCAGACTGCTAAATTTCAGACAATTTGGGAGGCCAGAACTGGTTTTAATGACTTTAAAAATTTTTCGAACTTAAGTTCGGATTTTCGAAAATTTTATTTCTAGTTTTTATGACCCAGAGATTATTTTAAGAGTATAAAAAATGTTTCGAACATAATTTCGAATTTTCGAATATTCGAACATAATATTGTATTGTGATTAGCTGGACTCACAACCGCCAATTTTCAGAATATTCGGGCTACCCGAATTGGTCTTCAAACGATTTTCCCCAATTAATTCGTCGTTCGTCTGCGTAAGAAATAGAATAGAAGAACCTATCGTACAGTTCGTTACGTATAACGAATTTCGTCATTTGCACTGATTCTAAGTATTTTCATAAACTTTAGTGTGTTCTATGTCTGAGGACGAAAATTTGTTCCGAAAAATTCGTCGTTCGTCCCAATTGTGCGTATACCATTAAAGTTCAATTTAAATCCTATAATAAGTTAGATTCTTTTTTATTTACATTTTACTATGGTAGTAAATAAGCTAAAGTTTCCCGATTTCTTTTAATACATATACAGGCTAGGATCCACAAGGGGGGAAAAAAGGAAATTTTATTTTCGTTCATTCTATACTCATTGCAAAATTTTGCCTAAAACAAATGAAACAATAACTAAGGGTGTTGCTTTGGTTTAAACCCCAAATTGGTAATAATTTCTATAAAATGTCTTCATAAAATTTCAAGGTTTGGTCATCATTAAATGTCAGTCTTCTTTTCCGGTCTTTATAAAACGAACTGCAAACATGCAAAAATTTCTTTATGGTTTAATTTCATTTTAATTAAGTTTTGGTCATAAAAACAAAGAATTTACAATGTATTGAACATGTGTAAATACATACATACATATGTATGTAGATAGATAGATATCGATACCCAGCAAACAATTTGTGTTAAAAGTAAAATGAAATTTATTTGAAATTAAACAAAAACCATTTTTTATAATTAAAAAAAAATGTTTTACGAAAACATTAAGTGTTATGTAGGTGTTGGTTGCCACCACCTGGATAACAATCTTGCCGCGATGTGGTGGCTTTAGTGTTGGCTGTGGTTCTTTTGCATTGCAAATACACTCGGCATAAGCCCTTTGTATTTGGAAGA
>NC_060953.1:35186136-35362427 GCF_022045245.1 Lucilia cuprina | reverse complement strand
AGATAGATAGATAGATAGATAGATAGATAGATAGATAGATAGATAGATAGATAGATAGATAGATAGATAGATAGATAGATAGATAGATAGATAGATAGATAAATAATTCTGTATTACGAAAATTACACTTACACCTACCCAATATTTATGTACGAATAAGTGTTAACATATTATTAATGACTTCACTTTTATTTTGAATGAATTTTTGATGAAATGTAAGTTAATTTTTCTGCCAAAAACAGAAATGGAAAAAAACGACTTAAAACAATGATCGTTGTAGATAAAAATGTCTTTAATTAGTAAAACAACTAACTGATTAAGTAAAATAAACAAATTAAAGAAATCAAATAAAAACGAATTTAGTTAATGCAGTTACTTTGTTAATGTTTTTATTTTTTTGCTAATTTTTTTATTTATTGTTGAAATAAAATGTTGTGTAAGCTAATTTTAAAATAAAGTTTTATATAAAATTTCTAAATTTTAATATTTAAACAGACACAAGTTAACATAAGCATTGAAACGTGATCAATTCTTTACAGACAGATAAATAACAGTATTTTTTTTCGAAATTTAGAAATAAATTAAAGCGAAAACTAAAATTACATTTCCGAAATAGATTATTTTATTTAATGGAAAGAACAAAATAATTTTATGTATATTGATTGAGTCATATAAAAAAACTCATGGAAAACCAAAATATTTGCATCATTGTTATTTTAAGTCGATATAAACAAAAATTATAATTCATTTTGTTTTTTGTATTTCTGCTTTTTATTCTTTTTTTTGACATAAAATTCTAAATATTTAATTTATCACAAAGTGAATCATGTTTAATGAATTCTTCACTGAAATCCAAAGTTAATGACCAAGCAATTGTTCTTGAAATATTTGTTTTTATTATACATATTTAGATATAAACAAGGAGTGTGTCAAATTTATTAGCAGGAATGCTATACCCTGCAATCAGAACTTAAAAAGAATGTATTCTTTTTAGAATATTTGTATGTATTATGTTCACATATAACAATAAATTTTATTGTTTAAATAAAGAAACACGCACGTTTCATTATTTGAGCGAGTTTTGTCACAATTTTAGATAAATACATAAATAAGCAGGAAATAAGTGGGTTGTACTTATAAATTTAGCTTTATTCTTTTGTCATTCTAAATTTATTAAGTCGATAACTTTTTATTTAGAATATAATTTATATTATCTATTGTATTGATTTGAAAAAATAATCTTTAAAAAAAGTTAAAATCTTTTGTGTTTTATTTTTCAGGTTTTAACCGATCGTGCCAGTTATATTCCAGTTGTGGCATAATATATTAAGTAAGTATAAATTATTAAGAATTAAAACCATGGCATGAGATCTTGCAGCGAGAATGAAGAAATCGCATCAGTAATTGGATTAAAGAAATTATTTAAACTTTCGAAAGGATTTTGTATTACATCCAGAAAGTCAAAAGTTGATGATGGTTGATTAGTTGGAAAACTATTGGTTGTTGCTTTAGTTGCTCTAGTTGTAATCGGAGTTGTCTGTGGTATAGTATTTTCAAAATTGGGCAATTTTGTTTTATATGTGGAACTATATTGATTGTTATTATACATGTTAGACATCACATTATTATTCCACAAATATAATCCTAAAACTGGACTCAGGGTTAAAGCTAAAAACAAATTATTTTTGTTAATTATAAATTAATATAAAAAAAAATAATTTCATTAAACTTGCCCAAAAATATATAAGCCAGCCAATAATAATACTTCATTTTTCTAATACAAATGTTTAACAATAACTAAAATATTATTACGATTTTCTAAAAGCATTTCTTGGCATTTTCCTTTAAATATACACCGCATCTTATAAAATATGTAAATTTAAATCAAATTTTATAGTTTTGAATATAGTTTCACAGTAGTTTATACAAATGCACTTTCCAAATTCTTCTTTTGTTTAGATTTAATTTTATGGCTCACTAGTTATACCCAGTGTGCTTTGCTACCCTAAGAGCAATAAAAATAAAAAACTGCAATAGTATAAACAAATTTTTGTATTTAATTTATATGGAAGTTGCCACGACCCCTAATGCTAGGCCGCCTACTTTTGTTCTAAATAATCATATTAACACTACAGTGGCTTCGACAAAATTTGAGGACTCTAACTGTTTCTTATATTATCTCAAAAATTTAATATTTTCATAATATGGGCGTGGCTCCCCACCCACTTGAAATTTCTTAATCAAAAGTATCCAGACATACAGGAAAACGTTATGAAAATTACAAGGAAATCTGTTCAGCCGTTTAGTAATCTTTAACGTTCAAACATACAAACAAACACACAATTATTTTTATACATATATATAGAAGATATAATGATCCCAGGAAAAAATTACATTGAAAAGTAACGACCACTTCCACGCTCGTTAAAAAAGCATTTGCAATTTTATCATTACTGAAATACTTCTAAGCAATACAAACGATAAGTAGTTATCGTTCCCACGACAATTGGATCTTCGCTCCGGAACGACCCGAGTCATACTCGGCCAAAGATTGTCAACCCAGTGACAGCTGTATCAACCGAAAGTTTTTTCCCCGGAAAAGAACTATCGACCACAGTCGAGCTGTTACAACAACAACATAAGTAGTTAACATTAAAAAGTTTGTTGTTGAGTAAGTACAAGTACCTATTGTTTTTACTCAATAGAAGAAGATCTACTGTTTTTAGCAAACATTTTTCTAAATAAGTTAAATCATATGAATAAGTCCCATCTTCGGAAAAATATTTAAACAAATTTTTTTCTAAATGTCACGACTGATAATTTAAATGAAAAATATTTCCTTAAATCGTTATAAAATAACACTAACGGTATCTTAACGGTAACGGTAGTAGAATTTAAATCTATTTTAATGATAACGTTAGCCAACTTTGATAAGAATTGAAAACTATTTGTATTGGTTCTAATATAGACTTCTTAACCATGTACACATACAAACGAATGTTTTTTAAATAAACTTTGCACCTTTTAGCTTTTCTAATCCATGAATGAAACTTTTTTTAAAAAAATTCTCATTGGAAATTACACCAGACATAGACAATTCAGTACTTTAGTCTTTTTTTCTGAACTTTTTGATATCGCAGAATAGAGTGGAATCCCCAAGACATTTTCGGTACTTTTTCTGTTCAGTTGTCGAATAAGTTTTTGATAGTCTATAAATAATTTAAGTATAGTCCAAATCTAATCTATAGTCTAGTCTTTTATTTAGCCTGTAGTTTAGTCTATAGTCTATAGTCTAGTCTATAGTCTAGTCTATAATCTAGTCTATAGTCGAGTCTATAGTCTAGTCTATAGTCTAGTCTATAGTCTAGTCTATAGTCTAGTCTATAGTCTAGTCTATAGTCTAGTCTATAGTCTAGTCTATAGTCTAGTCTATAGTCTAGTCTATAGCCTAGTCTATAGTCTAGTCTATAGTCTAGTCTATAGTCTAGTCTATAGTCTAGTCTATAGTCTAGTCTATAGTCTAGTCTATAGTCTAGTCTATAGTCTAGTCTATAGTCTAGTCTATAGTCTAGTCTATAGTCTAGTCTATAGTCTAGTCTATAGTCTAGTCTATAGTCTATCTATAGTCTAGTCTATAGTCTAGTCTATAGTCTAGTCTATAGTCTAGTCTATAGTCTAGTCTATAGTCTAGTCTATAGTCTAGTCTATAGTCTAGTCTATAGTCTAGTCTATAGTCTAGTCTATAGTCTAGTCTATAGTCTAGTCTATAGTCTAGTCTATAGTCTAGTCTATAGTCTAGTCTATAGTCTAGTCTATAGTTAGTCTATAGTCTAGTCTATAGTCTAGTCTATAGTCTAGTCTATAGTCTAGTCTATAGTCTAGTCTATAGTCTAGTCTATAGTCTAGTCTATAGTCTAGTCTATAGTCTAGTCTATAGTCTAGTCTATAGTCTAGTCTATAGTCTAGTCTATAGTCTAGTCTATAGTCTAGTCTATAGTCTAGTCTATAGTCTAGTCTATAGTCTAGTCTATAGTCTAGTCTATAGTCTAGTCTATAGTCTAGTCTATAGTCTAGTCTATAGTCTAGTCTATAGTCTAGTCTATAGTCTAGTCTATAGTCTAGTCTATAGTCTAGTCTATAGTCTAGTCTATAGTCTAGTCTATAGTCTAGTCTATAGTCTAGTCTATAGTCTAGTCTATAGTCTAGTCTATAGTCTAGTCTATAGTCTAGTCTATAGTCTAGTCTATAGTCTAGTCTATAGTCTAGTCTATAGTCTAGTCTATAGTCTAGTCTATATAGTCTAGTCTATAGTCTAGTCTATAGTCTAGTCTATAGTTAGTCTATAGTCTAGTCTATAGTCTAGTCTATAGTCTAGTCTATAGTCTAGTCTATAGTCTAGTCTATAGTCTAGTCTATATAGTCTAGTCTATAGTCTAGTCTATAGTCTAGTCTATAGTCTAGTCTATAGTCTAGTCTATAGTATAGTCTATAGTCTAGTCTATAGAGTCTATAGTCTAGTCTATAGTCTAGTCTATAGTCTAGTCTATAGTCTAGTCTATAGTCTAGTCTATAGTCTAGTCTATAGTCTAGTCTATAGTCTAGTCTATAGTCTAGTCTATAGTCTAGTCTATAGTCTAGTCTATAGTCTAGTCTATAGTCTAGTCTATAGTCTAGTCTATAGTCTAGTCTATAGTCTAGTCTATAGTCTAGTCTATAGTCTAGTCTATAGTCTAGTCTATAGTCTAGTCTATAGTCTAGTCTATAGTCTAGTCTATAGTCTAGTCTATAGTCTAGTCTATAGTCTAGTCTATAGTCTAGTCTATAGTCTAGTCTATAGTCTAGTCTATAGTCTAGTCTATGTATAGTCTATAGTCTAGTCTATAGTCTAGTCTAGTCTATAGTCTAGTCTATAGTCTAGTCTATAGTCTAGTCTATAGTCTAGTCTATAGTCTAGTCTATAGTCTAGTCTATAGTCTAGTCTATAGTCTAGTCTATAGTCTAGTCTATAGTCTAGTCTATAGTCTAGTCTATAGTCTAGTCTATAGTCTAGTCTATAGTCTAGTCTATAGTCTAGTCTATAGTCTAGTCTATCTATAGTCTATAGTCTATAGTCTAGTCTATAGTCTAGTCTATAGTCTAGTCTATAGTCTAGTCTATAGTCTAGTCTATAGTCTAGTCTATAGTCTAGTCTATAGTCTAGTCTATAGTCTAGTCTATAGTCTAGTCTATAGTCTAGTCTATAGTCTAGTCTATAGTCTAGTCTATAGTCTAGTCTATAGTCTAGTCTATAGTCTAGTCTATAGTCTAGTCTATAGTCTAGTCTATAGTCTAGTCTATAGTCTAGTCTATAGTCTAGTCTATAGTCTAGTCTATAGTCTAGTCTATAGTCTAGTCTATAGTCTAGTCTATAGTCTAGTCTATAGTCTAGTCTATAGTCTAGTCTATAGTCTAGTCTATAGTCTAGTCTATAGTCTAGTCTATAGTCTAGTCTATAGTCTAGTCTATAGTCTAGTCTATAGTCTAGTCTATAGTCTAGTCTATAGTCTAGTCTATAGTCTAGTCTATAGTCTAGTCTATAGTCTAGTCTATAGTCTAGTCTATAGTCTAGTCTATAGTCTAGTCTATAGTCTAGTCTATAGTCTAGTCTATAGTCTAGTCTATAGTCTAGTCTATAGTCTAGTCTATAGTCTAGTCTATAGTCTAGTCTATAGTCTAGTCTATAGTCTAGTCTATAGTCTAGTCTATAGTCTAGTCTATAGTCTAGTCTATAGTCTAGTCTAGTCTATAGTCTAGTCTATAGTCTAGTCTATAGTCTAGTCTATAGTCTAGTCTATAGTCTAGTCTATAGTCTAGTCTATAGTCTAGTCTATAGTCTAGTCTATAGTCTAGTCTATAGTCTAGTCTATAGTCTAGTCTATAGTCTAGTCTATAGTATAGTCTAGTCTATAGTCTAGTCTATAGTCTAGTCTATAGTCTAGTCTATAGTCTAGTCTATAGTCTAGTCTATAGTCTAGTCTATAGTCTAGTTATCTATCTAGTCTATAGTCTAGTCTATAGTCTAGTCTATAGTCTAGTCTATAGTCTAGTCTATAGTCTAGTCTATAGTCTAGTCTATAGTCTAGTCTATAGTCTAGTCTATAGTCTAGTCTATAGTCTAGTCTATAGTCTAGTCTATAGTCTAGTCTATAGTCTAGTCTATAGTCTAGTCTATAGTCTAGTCTATAGTCTAGTCTATAGTCTAGTCTATAGTCTAGTCTATAGTCTAGTCTATAGTCTAGTCTATAGTCTAGTCTATAGTCTAGTCTATAGTCTAGTCTATAGTCTAGTCTATAGTCTAGTCTATAGTCTAGTCTAGTCTATAGTCTAGTCTATAGTCTAGTCTAGTCTAGTCTATAGTCTAGTCTATAGTCTAGTCTATAGTCTAGTCTATAGTCTAGTCTATAGTCTAGTCTATAGTCTAGTCTATAGTCTAGTCTATAGTCTAGTCTATAGTCTAGTCTATAGTCTAGTCTATAGTCTAGTCTATAGTCTAGTCTATAGTCTAGTCTATAGTCTAGTCTATAGTCTAGTCTATAGTCTAGTCTATAGTCTAGTCTATAGTCTAGTCTATAGTCTAGTCTATAGTCTAGTCTATAGTCTAGTCTATAGTCTAGTCTATAGTCTAGTCTATAGTCTAGTCTATAGTCTAGTCTATAGTCTAGTCTATAGTCTATAGTCTATAGTCTATAGTCTAGTCTATAGTCTAGTCTATAGTCTAGTCTATAGTCTAGTCTATAGTCTAGTCTATAGTCTAGTCTATAGTCTAGTCTATAGTCTAGTCTATAGTCTAGTCTATAGTCTAGTCTATAGTCTAGTCTATAGTCTAGTCTATAGTCTAGTCTATAGTCTAGTCTATAGTCTAGTCTATAGTCTAGTCTATAGTCTAGTCTATAGTCTAGTCTATAGTCTAGTCTATAGTCTAGTCTATAGTCTAGTCTATAGTCTAGTCTATAGTCTAGTCTATAGTCTAGTCTATAGTCTAGTCTATAGTCTAGTCTATAGTCTAGTCTATAGTCTAGTCTATAGTCTAGTCTATAGTCTAGTCTATAGTCTAGTCTAGTCTAGTCTATAGTCTAGTCTATAGTCTAGTCTATAGTCTACTCTATAGTCTAGTCTATAGTCTAGTCTATAGTCTAGTTTATAGTCTAGTCTATAGTCTAGTTTATAGTCTAGTCTATAGTCTAGTGTAGTCTATAGTCTAGTCTATAGTCTAGTGTAGTCTATAGTCTAGTCTATAGTCTAGTCTATAGTCTAGTCTATAGTCTAGTCTATAGTCTAGTCTTTAGTCTAGTCTATAGTCTAGTCTATAGTCTAGTCTATAGTCTAGTCTATAGTCTAGTCTATAGTCTAGTCTATAGTCTAGTCTATAGTCTAGTCTATAGCCTAGTCTATAGTCTAGTCTATAGTCTAGTCTATAGTCTAGTCTATAGTCTAGTCTATAGTCTAGTCTATAGTCTAGTCTATAGTCTAGTCTATAGTCTAGTCTATAGTCTATTCTATAGTCTAGTCTATAGTCTAGTCTATAGTCTATTCTATAGTCTATTCTATAGTCTAGTCTATAGTCTAGTCTATAGTCTAGTCCATGGTAAAAATAAAGAAGGTAGTGTCATTCTCTCTATATTTTTTAAAATTCTATATCTGACATGCTTAAGGATTTTGACGTTTTCAAAAAAATAGTAATACCATATTAATTTAAAATTTTCCCATATATTTGAAGTTTAAGAAAAAATGTAATACATAATTTTCATTCATTTGTTGAAAAATATAAAAACGTTTACTTTTAAATTGGAATTAAAGGGAAGATCTTAATTTTCAAATATTAAAAATGAGTCCCCAACTGCTAAAATACCAACTATTTTTTAAGCAAACATATTTTTAAAGTCCCTACATTACCCAACAAACGACAACAATGGCTAGATATATGTAAAATTTCCGAAGAAGATTTGCAAAAAGAGCCAATGGTATGCTCCGACCATTGCCTTAAAAGTAATATTTCAGTTAATGCAAAACGTGTAAGATTGGATAAAAATACTGTGCCAATGACCACAAGGTAACATTAAAATACTAATTGATCTGCAAACATTGAGTTTTAAGGTATGTATATACATATCTCCGATCACAATCGAATTTTTTTGGAAATAAATCTGATATTTCTAAACTGCTAGTCCAAATAGTCCAAAATAACGTAATAGTACATTATTATTTAAATTGTAAATTTTAAATTACATATTTTTTGTAAAAAATTTCTCGAAAATCAAAATCATTTTTAAGAATGTGGCAACGCTTTATATAATGCTCACAAAAAACTAAACTTCAAAAATCCTTATTTGATAAAAAAATTTTTGATTGACACTACCTTCTTTATTTTTATCATGGTCTAGTCTATAGTCTAGTCTATAGTGTAGACTATAGGCGGATGAATACGTAAATATATTCACTATTGGAGTCTGAAAACCACTTCAATTCTTTCATTAAGGTACAGGGTTTTCTTAAGCCTTTTAATATTTATAAAACTAGAGATTGCCGCCTTTGCTTCTATACCTTTAAAGAGCTCGTAAAAACAATAACAACAATATCTTCTGGTGTAAATAAATTATTTAGCACATTGATAACGAAAAGTAAAAAAAAACACAACAAATAAATTTAACTATGATGCAAATATGTACATATGTGCGTGTGTATGTTTGTGCTTTAAATAAAAATAAATAAAAAAGAACTGATAATGGGCATTGGAAGAAATATTTATTTAAAAATACAAACTACATCTGTAAAATAACAAATCAGTTCTTAAAGAAACGTCATCTAACGCCTTTCTTGAGTCATCCAAGAGTATATGATAAATTCTAGTACTACACGGTGCAAAATTAAGTTTTAAAACAAACATTTGTTATTTGAATTTGTTAAATGTTTTTTTTAATATAAATAATAGAATACTCTCATGATTTAATAAAAATAAAAACTAGAACACATGAAAATAATTGCAATAATAAATTCTCCTCCGCTCGAGTATCTATCGAATACAAACAAACAAATTTTGATGATGTTGATAAGATATTGAACGCAAAAAAAGTAACTTTTATAATAAAAAGTACTTGCACACTCGCAGTTAGTTAGCACAATCATTTAACAACTAAAAGTCAGTTAGTTGTGTGCGTACAATCTTCTAGTCTTGAACATTTACAAACCAAAAAATACCCAAAAATTATAGCGATTGTATTATCTAATCGGTCTTACCAATTATTGTGCCAATGAAAGAACAAATTGCCAAGATAACTTGAGCGAAAATTTATTAACAACAAAAAAAATTTTATGATTAAATATTCGGTTTAATGAAACATTTCGATCCGTTCAAACGTTCAGTGTCTAAAGACGTGCGGATTTAAAACATTTAAACGCGCACATAATCAATTATAACAGATTAATAAAAAGGTCTTAACTGTTATAAAATCCAAACACTTATAAAGACAAAAACAACAAAATAAGGATACAATATGCCAAGGTGAAAAAAATTTAAAATAAATAATAAAAATCTATAAAAAAAACGAAACATTTCTACACTTAAAACTGTGTTTTTGACTAGAAACTAAATAAATCTAATGTTCTAAATTGTTGAAATTACAATTAAACAAGACATTTTGCTCAGTGTTTTTTTTTAAAGTTGTTAACAAAAAATTAGCAAAAACTGTATTTTAACAAATTTTTTTCTTACTTTTTGCTAATACTGTTTAAAAATTAGTTATATAATCCATTAACTAATATATAAGAAATTAATTTTGCCATTGAATTGATTAAAAAAAATCTAATATATAAAAATCCTGATAAAAACTTTATTGCAAAATACATAGTATATATTGATATGTATAGAATCGTTCAAGTGCTAAAATCGTATTAACAAATATTTCCAACTGAAAGATAAGATTATAATTTTTAATCAATTCTTTTGGAAGTAAACTCATTGTAACGGAAATAACAATTAATTACAAGTTTGTCCCTGAAGTCTTGACCATATAATTTTTACCCTTAAACTTTTGTAATCTATTTAAAATAGCCTTCAAAATTATCAAACATAATGATAATTGGCTGACTTAAGATTTTTAAATTTTGGTCAGTTTGAAAACACTTAATTAATGCAACATAGATAAAAGCCAATTATCGTTTTAGTGTCCCTGAGTGTTGTTATTTGTAGTCGGTTTAAAAATTATTTAAAATACCCAATTGAAATATAGTCTGTTAATCATGTTTAATGAGTCCTTAGTAATTAAATCCTATTTAATTCTTTAATGGACGAAAAAGCTCTCTACAATACCTTAGGATCAAATTAGAAAAAATACTTTAACGTTTCGTTTTATTTATAGGAAAAATCGAGCAAAATACATTAACAAGTTGTTCCGATTGTCAAACTATTTTGCTATAGAAGTACTTTCCAGGTTTAGGTTAAGTGGGTTGTTCGTTACTTAGCGAGTTCATTAGGAAGCCTTGTGGCCCATTATGATACCCATATAATTGCTGATCAATTATTTTGAGAGAATGGTTTTCCTTCCTAATCTCTTTTATTATTTGGTTCTTGCGGTTTTCGTGAAACTGATCATGATTACTAGTGACATATTTCAGAGAGTCCAGATCATGGAAAAGAGCTGTACCAAGATGCTCTTGTAGGGCAGGGCAGTCACATAAAAGGTGCTGTACCGATTTCATCTTCCTCTTCATCCAAACAGCTTCTACAGTAGTTGGATAGCCCATACGTTCCGACATATTTTTAAACATACAGTGCCAGTTAGAAGCCTAACCGAGATCTTACTAAGAGACAAAAGAGTCCTAGTTCTATCCGTTGTCAGAGTGGACCGGAGCATTCTAGATATTTTACAAGTAGTGATATTTAATAACCTGAGATCTAATGATTGAATAAGAGCCTTAATTGCTACATGGCTATCCACATATATAGGTATGGTCGAATTTTCGATACATAGTTCCCGGATTCTTCTCGCAGCTGAGTCGATGACATATGTATATCCCTGCCTAAAGGACCAAGCAGGTGTCAGGTAGTACTTTAAAAATAATGTTTAAAAGAGGTGTTAAAATACGTATGCCTAGTATATAGACATGGCTAGATCCTTTGCTAGAACCTTATAAACTCTTTAAGTAAATATTTTTGTTATATGTATGTGTTAGACAAGCAGAGGATAACAATATCGTAATAATTACAATCATTGTTGTTAGTGTGACATCTTGTCACATTCAGAACTAAAGATATCCTACTATCCTTAATTTCAGCATGACATAGTTTTACAACCATAAGTTTGGACAAGTTTGTAATACTATAGTATACCCAGAAGACTTCAACAGGTCCGAAAAAAATTGACCTAGGCTGCAATCCGACCTGTTATGCGTTCCTGCACATGGAAAACTTAGTAGAAATTCAAAAACACAGTTTCAAGATCTTGGTTCCTTAGAATTTCTTAATAATTGTTTCTTATAAATGTAATATCGGGTATAACTTTGCTCCCAAGATATTTGGATCTTATATCAGCAATTTTCACTTGCTTTACATGAGATCAATGTTGAGATTAGATAGACGAACCATAACATTGGCATAATTTAACGATAGTCTTTGTCAACCTCTTATTTAGCTTCTGTAATAACTCACCACTCCCCCATTGTGCATCTTACATGCATTTGGCAATTTACGTATATGAAATTTCGGTCCAGTATACGCAAACTTTACTTAAGTACTTGAACTATCCAATCTCTTGCCATAGTAGTCCCGTTTGGTAATGGGTCAAGCTCAATTTAATCCTGATAAAGAAAAAGGCAATCTATGGTTAGAGTCTATAGAAGGGGTGGATCCAACATCAGGTGAAAACACCATATTGTGTTCTGTATCTACAAATTATCTCATAATGTAAAGACTCAGCTCAGTGAATTCCTGGACCTCTTAAAATCGCTTCCACTGTTTTGGCTCATAGAGGACGTAATTGGTGGTTTGAAGACATAGTTCTTAATTTAATTATTAGACTTATTTCAATTGCCACAAGGACCTACTGTGGCAAGTTGAGCATGTTTAGAGTAAACTTCAACAAGATAAAGGTATTACAACTTTACAACGCCTCAAACAACTCCAACGACACTTCAACCGTAAATCCTTTCGGCATCTCAACAAATACAACTCAGGATCGCTTTCGCCAATCAGATATAAGTATCCAATGGTTCATCTCATTCCAATAGATACAAAATCTGTTACATTATCAACTTAATTCAAACATTTTATTATTCCAAGTTTCCCAAGTTGACCGCAGGACTTTGTCCTGGCTTGTAATTTTTTCGGGATAAGCCAAGTATCCCCTCCTCGCGAATTTGAGTTTAAAACACAGCCACTACATGGATCCTAAATGAACCTCAACCACCTGACGAGCCAGGACATAGTCCTGCGGGCAGCTAGCCATCCGTAGTACCATTATTTTTTATACTTTGATGACATCGTCTGTAATCGGATTCACCTAAACATAAGAACCGCTCTATTGTGAGTTCTGTATGTTTCCAAAATTTTCTTATTATATATTTGAGCGCGTGTACGTGTGAGAGCGCGGGCCTTAATTGTTCAACTAAATTTTACAAATAACAACCCTTTTTTGACCTTATGGAACCCATAATCAAAAAATAATTATTATAAAAGTTATTTTAAAAACTCTGTCCATTTAGAATAACGGATACAAAAATAAGTAACTAAATCGATCCGTAATTTAAGTCCATATATAAGACCTCGATTTTAATGTGCACGTAGTCGTAACTCTCATTAATCTCTTCCCAGAGGCAGAGAGAGCAGAGTCAAAATAGCAATTCTTTTAAAATTGATTTGAAAAATAAATTTTTTCTGTAAGTTAAATTTGAAGGAACACCGATTTTTAATATTTCATTTTATCTGATTACAATTTCATTGAACTTTTAAAAAATGTTGATAACTTTTTAACGAACCGCCGCTATATTTTAGAGGCAAATGAACCAGATTTTTAATTAAGTATAAAAACGACAAATTTATCATTTAAGTTGAACAATTAAAAGACACACCTGTTTATTACAAAAAAATATTTTAGGTGTTTCCAGGAAATTATAGAAAAATTATTTTGAAATTTGTAACTTTTAGAAAATATTTCAATCTACGACATTGTACTAGTATTATGCAGATTTTGCAGGTTTTAAAGGAAATTAAAAAGTTCAATATATTATTATGTTGAGTTGTTTTCTGATAAAGTTATAGCTGATTAAAAAACACATTTCAATCTGATAGGAAATGCTATAAAGCTATTATTAGAGAACGAAACTCTGGAAAAGTATTTATCAAAAAAAAAAAAAAAATACAAAACTTAGACAAAATGGAAACTGAAAACCCTTTTAATTATAATTATTATTAAAAAATGTAATATAAAATTGTAGTTAATAACATAAATTATTCATGAGTAATTTTCGGACAAGGAATATAAACAATTTCCCTGCATTAAATTCGATGGGAGTGAAGAGTAAAACTCATTGCCAAAATGTGAACTCTAAATGCTGTACATTTAAGTGTAATTTTATAAGAGTATAGTTAAATTAATATGCAATTATTGTTTTTTTCTATTTTTAGACCTTCAAAACTAGCCATGGAACGTGGTCTTCACGATCGTGATCGTGTGGGTGTACAAGATTTTGTACTACTCGAAGATTATCAGAGTGAAGAGGCCTTTATTGATAATTTGCGTAAAAGGTTTCAAGAAAACTATATTTATGTAAGTAAATCTAGTTATTATAAACTTTTCTTTATTAAAATTTTTCTTTTATTTACAATTTCAGACCTATATCGGTCAGGTATTGATATCGGTGAATCCTTATATGCAATTACCCATCTATTCTGAGGCTCACATTAAAGAATATAGAAATAAACATTTCTATGAAATACCACCACATATGTAAGTATAAGATTTTTTTCTATTGATAATTGGCATACACAGTGAAAAAGACTGAAAAAATTTCGGTTTTGTAAAGTCCACTTCGAGAGAAGTAACATTTTGTAAATCTATACAGAATTACTGTTACTTTTTAGATGTTAAAGTTATGAATGAGAATTGGAATGTAGTCAAATGTTAGGTAGGTATTGATTTTAAAGTGTTAAATGGTCGTTTTTCCACGCGACGCTTTGTCTCAAGTGGTCTACGATCGTTTGCAATGTTGATTGATATCCCGTTTTAACATCTTCATAAAAACTAAGGTCTATCCTATGGCCTGCAACATTTTTTTTACATTTTGAATGTGAGTTTGGATTCAAAATTGATATTATCGTATCATAAAGTTTGAATAAAACATATTTTAGATGTTATATAGTTCAGGCGCGGATCAACAATGGAGAAAAGGGAAAATACACCAACCCACCCCAAAAACCGAAATTTTTTCTTACAAAATGAGGAAATAGGAAAAAAATATAAGTAAAAAAACAAGTATGAATGTATAGTCTGGCATAGCCGTTCATATGATACCCTACACCAGTCAGTATGTTAAAAATGGGAATTTAAAAAAAATAAAGCATTTGATTTGTTTTTTAACTTTATTTCGGAATATTTTTACTTATTTTTAGCAAAAAAAAATTCTTTTTTACAAGGGGCTCAAGGGGAAATATATGGGCATATCCTTATAAATATTGGTAGAGGAATTCACGTCTACTTTAAAGTTATTTATATACAATTTAAAAGTGTTATTAGTGTTTATAGCTGAACTTTGACCTTCAAGTCATTTTCTGAAGGAAGTTTATATGGGGGCTAGGGTCAAATGAGGTCCAATCATTACAAAAATCTCTAATGTCAATAAAAGTTCTATAAAACCAAGTTTTTCCAACTTTTGCTGACAAAATACAACATTTAACATAATTATGAGTCCAAAGATCATATTCAGGGCGTACGGTTGTATGGGGGCTAGGCGAAATAATGAACCGATTTTATCAATTTTCAATAGGATTCGTCCTTGGGCAAAAAAAAAAGAGTGGGTGCCAAATTATTTTGAAAATTGGGACCTGTACTTTTGGCACAAGGTTAACATGGACAGCCAGACGCACGGACATAGCTTTATCGACTCAGAAAACAATTCTAAGCTGATTGGGTTTAGGACGAATATTTTTGTATGTTTGATTAATAAACTAAATAATGTTGTCTTCGCACCGTTATTATATCTCAGATGTGTAAAAAAAAGTTTATTCAAAGTTTATAAAACGATATATCTAAAACCTGATATGATGGATAAATTGCACTGGAATTGTAACTCTATCTTTTAGAAAAGTGCGGCCTTTTCCTAATTTTGTTGATTTTTATTAAGGTTATTTTAAAATTATATCCGTCTGAACAAAAATACACAACCGGGAGCTCTCAATTACTAAATAGGTTGAAAAAAATACAAAAGCAATGATATAATTACTAAGATCCCTTAGACCTGGTTAACACTGTGAAAATTTTTTAGGAAACTTTTGATTTTTGTGTGTGAGAGAAAGAAATATTAACCATCTCTTTCTCTCATACACAAAATCAAAAGTTTCCCAGTGTAAACCAGGTGTTATTGTAATAGAACTCATTATAAAATAGAAAAAAACCTTGAATGTCTTTGCACTCGTATGTATGTCAATGTTTGTGTCGATCCACTTAAAACTTCTTAAAAAATTATTCCATTAATTTGTTATTCTAACAAAAACTTTATATTTACAGTTTTGCAGTTACTGATAATGCTTTTCGCTCTCTGATTGAAGAAAATAAAGGCCAATGTGTTCTAATCTCCGGTAAGTTAAAATAAAAATGTCCAATCTTGAATACATACTCTAACAAATAAATGATGTTTAGATTTTTTTTGTAAAACGTCAATATTTGTCAAATCTCAATAGATTTCTATGAAAGTTCGTACGTAATAAAAGTTAATAATATCAAGTGTTTAAAATTATTTACGATTATATTTGTTTTAAAGATAACAGAATTTTTTTAGCAACTAACTATAAATATTTTATATTTAGTTAATAAAGAATTTAAAAAAAAACGTCTAATAAGTATTTATGTTATCTAAAAGTTTTTTCATGGGTTGGCGGTATTAAAATGTAAATTTCCAGGAACATGTTAAGAATTCGTCCTAAATTAATTAATTTTAGAATGATTATAATTAGAACAATTTTTAGAAAAATTTAAATAACATTGTCCCTGGGTTTTGACTTTTTTCAAAATTTTATCGATATGTGTTTATGATTACTGTACTAGTTACTTAGGACCAATCTTTAGGTGAATGATTAGGCATTAAAGATGTTTTTGAGTATATAGAATTAGTTAATTTTGTTTGCTAGTTTAAGCGTCTAATAGAGGTGGTTTTAACTTGAGCATCAAATGCAAAAGTGTAAACAGCTGATGCCAAAAAATTAATACAATTTTATAAAAATAAACATTAACATAAAGAGGAACTCCACAATATATTTTTGCTTTAAATTTTGGTTTTCATTAATTTTCATATTACATTAACAATTTTCTTCTTCTTTTTATAAAATATTCATCGTTTTAATAACAAACTGTAACATTTTCTAATGTTTTGTATGGCAACACCGCTTCAATCTTATACTCAAAAACATCAAAAGGGATAAAAAGCAGATTAACTTTATTTGTAGATTAACTAATCTGATTATTCTGATTAAACATTTAAAACAATATTGATTAAAGAAATCAGAAAATTACCTTTTACTCAAAATATTGAGTTTTTCCTCTTCCAAATTCAGTATTTTATTGTTTTTGTTGATACCTAGTGTTTCTATATAACTTAGGTTTAATTGGTCCATAACACATAACACATAAGATAATAAGTAAACTAGGTTTAAACAAAGACTGTAGATTATCTTTATCAGAAAAATATGCCTTTAGAGGGATGAAGCAAGCATTTTGTTTTGAATCTGTTATCGAATGTAGTCAAAATAGATTTTAAGATTTCTATTCGAATTTAAACTCAAATCGAAATAACATATTCACTTATATTTTCAGGCGAAAGTGGTTCGGGTAAGACTGAAGCATCTAAAAAAGTTTTACAATATATTGCTGCCTGTTCGGGCCATCAAAGTACCGTCGAGGGTGTTAAGGACAAATTACTAAAGAGTAATCCAGTGTTGGAAGCTTTCGGCAATGCTAAAACCAATCGTAATGAGAACTCCTCACGTTTTGGCAAATATATGGATATACAATTCGATTTTACTGGTACTCCCATTGGTGGTAACATTTTAAATTATTTATTAGAAAAGTCACGTGTAGTTAATCAAAATTCTGGCGAAAGAAATTTCCACATTTTCTATCAATTATTGGCTGGTGCCAGTGAGGAACAATTAAAGGAATTAATGTTGACTAGATCTTTGAACAACTATGCCTACTTAAGTGATGGCGTAAGTCGCATTTAAACAATTTATAAAATTTTTTTCACATTAGTTTTCTCCTTTTAGGATAAGGGCTTGGTTAAGACCATTGATGATGCTGATAACTTTAAGCAAGTGCAACATGCTATGACTGTCATTGATTTCTCGGCCCATGAACAAAAAGCGGTGTTTAACATTATTGCCAGTGTTTTGCATTTGGGTAATGTGCAATTTGACGAAGAGGAAGGCAAGGCTAAGATTAAGAATTCGGATGTAGTGAAAACGGTAGCCAAACTTTTGGGAGTTGATTTAAATGAGTTAAGTGATGCTTTAACTCATCGCACCATCGATGCCAGAGGTGATGTAGTTACTTCACCCTTAAGTCGCGAAATGGCCATTTATGCTCGTGATGCTTTAGCTAAGGCCGTCTATGATCGTTTGTTCTCTTGGTTGGTGACACGTCTTAACATCTCTCTACAGGCCAAGGACTTGCGTACAGCTCGCAATAATGTTATGGGTATTTTGGATATTTACGGTTTTGAAATTTTCAAAACCAACAGTTTCGAACAATTCTGCATTAATTTCTGTAACGAAAAATTGCAACAATTGTTTATTGAATTGACTCTAAAATCGGAACAGGATGAATATAGACGTGAAGGTATTGAGTGGGTGCCAGTCGAATATTTCGATAATAAAGTTATTTGCAACTTGATTGAAGAGAAACATAAGGGTATTATATCCATATTGGATGAAGAATGTTTGCGTCCAGGCGAACCCACCGACATGACATTCTTGGCTAAATTGACCGATCGTTTGGGTGATCATCCTCACTATTTGTGCCATGAAAAAGCTCCCATACATGTGCAAAAAACTATGGGACGTAACGAGTTCCGTCTAGTTCACTATGCTGGTGATGTGACTTATAATGTCAACAGTTTCTTGGACAAAAACAATGACTTGTTGTTCCGTGATTTGAAGGAAACCATGAGTAAAGCTGATAATAATATTGTGCGTGTTTGTTTCCCTGAGTCAGAATATTTGAATAAAAAGAGACCTGAAACTGCTGTCACCCAGTTCAGAACATCCCTTAACAATTTAATGGACATTTTAATGTGCAAGGAACCTTCTTATATTCGCTGCATCAAACCTAACGATCTTCAATCACCCGGCATATTTAATGACGATCTAGTTTTGCATCAAGTTAAATATTTGGGTCTTATGGAGAACTTACGTGTGCGTAGAGCTGGTTTCGCCTATAGAAGAACTTACGACATGTTCCTTAATCGTTACAAGTGCTTGAGCAAACAAACTTGGCCCAACTACAATGGACCCGCCAAGGAAGGCGTTAAAATTTTGGTTAAGGAACTCAACTACGGTCCTGAAGACTACCGTTTGGGTGAAACTAAACTATTTATACGTTTCCCCAAGACTCTCTTCGATACGGAAGATGCCTTCCAAGAGAAGAAACACGATATTGCTGCGATTTTGCAAGCTCGCTGGAAGGGACGTCAACAACGCAGAAAATACTTGAAATTACGCGAGCAGGTTATCACTCTGCAATCGTTCTGTCGTCGCTATTTGGCCCAGCAAGCGGCCAAGAAACGTCGTGAAGCTGCCGATAAGATACGAGCCTTTATTAAAGGTTTTATCACGCGGAACGATCCACCCAACGGTTACAATGAAAAATTCATTGCCAATACGAAACGTATGTGGCTCTTGAGATTATCTAAAGATTTACCCACAAAAGTTCTTGATATGAGATGGCCTTCGGCTCCCAGTCATTGTCAAGAGGCCTCCACCTATTTGCATCGTTTACATAGATTACATCTGGCACGTAAATATCGTTTAGCTTTATCAGAAGAAAAGAAGAGACAATTTGAATTGAAGGTTTTGGCTGAAAAAGTATTCAAAGGTAAGATATATAAATTGAAGTATATTATATTTCAAGTCTTTATTCTAGAATATAGATCCATTATAGTTCTGTTCAGTTTTAGTTCTGTTCTAGTTTATTATGTGTTCTATTCTAGATCAGTTCTAGTAGTAAAGAATTTTTTCGTCCCATTTATTAACAAACATTAATTCTAAACGTCTATTTAATTTTCAGATAAAAAGAGTAGCTATCCCCAAAGTGTACCTCATTGGTTTAAGACCGATCGCATACCTTCGGAACATAATACTGCCATTAACAACTTCATTGGTAACAATTTCAATGGTGAAACCCTTAAATATTCCTCTTCCTGCATTAAATACGATCGTCACGGTTACAAGTCTCGTGATCGTTTCATACTCCTAAGCAATAAAGCAATTTATGTATTAGACGGCAAGACGTATAAGCAAAAACATCGCTTACCACTTGAGAAGTTAGACTTTGATTTAACTAATCATAGTGATGATTTAATGGTCATACGCATTCCCCTCGATTTGAAAAAAGACAAAGGTGATCTGATCCTGCTCATACCTTACATTATTGAATTCTGCACCTTCATTATTGATACTGTGGGTACGGCTGATGTGCTTAAGATTGTCGAAAGAGATTCGTAAGTTTTAATTGAAGAAATTTTTGAAATAAATAAATTTTAACATTATTTTTCTTCGTTAATACAGTTTGGAGCATAATATGGTTAAGGGTAAATCTGGTGTTATTGATATTCAAACTGGTGGTGGTGAACCAGGTGTAGTACGTGATAAAAGTGGACATCTTGTTGTTGTAAGTATTTATTACTAAAACGTTATATAAATACGGTTCTTTAAATAATTTTAAATATTATTCACTCCCTTTTTAGATTGCTGGCCAATAGTGATGTCAACTTAAAATCGTATAAAAGATTTTACCTAAATTTGTAACCATGGCTTTAAATATAAATTTTTGTTATGTACTATTATTATATTATTTTAAAATAAACGATTTTATGTAAATTTGCTGCTACATCTATTTTGTTTTTAACTTTTTGGAATGGTGAAGTGTTAGATTTTCACCAAAATGTCATCGTAGTCATGTTGGTTAAAAGTCTCATTTATAAAATCACTTTCACATTAAAAATTAACTTGTATAAATTAGGATTAGTAAAATTCTCCTTACACATCCTATAATGCTGTATGCTAACGTGGTCCGAAATCATATTTTTCAAGAGATTTTCGATAAATTTCCTGTACGGACTCTTTTGAATCACCTCCTTTAACTGTTGACATTTTTCACGTTTATACCGATTAATCAAAGACAAATAGATGAGTTGGTTCAATAAAGAATTTTTAACTATATTCTACTTTGGACTTTAGGATAAATATATTACTATCTAAGTTAAAACTTTAGGTAATATCGGAATTATACCGGGCCTCCCTAAATGAGATGGCGAGACATTTGTTAATCATCCTTACCTGAATAACGGTACATGTCAGTTAAGTTGCTGATATTCTGTCGAATTCTGGAACCATGATAACTGCTCTAGATGTACGTAGTGTCGACTCGTGTGGAAACATAAAAACTTACAATACTTAGTAGGTCTGCAGAAGTTGACAAAATGAAGAGAATCGTCGTTATAAGACTTTAGGGCTGATCTCATACTTAACTATGTATATCAAAGTTCATATGTAAAACTCGAATAACCGTTACCGCGATTCATTTATCTGAAACGTAAAACTCTCGAATACAGAGCAAAATCAACGATCTGATTATTTATAAGAGATAATGGCAATGACACTCTACGATATTCTTTTACGAATTTTATGAATTACGAACGTTGAAACCTCTTTCCACAAATGTGTGGTAAAACTGATTGAAATGATAGAACCTAAACACTATTCAAAAATTCGACAAAAAATTTATAAGTTACTAAATTTATACAAACAAAATCGTATAAGAATCAGATCATAATTGTGCTCTTGTTATTACGGCAGTCTGTAAAACCTAAGATTTTCTAAAATTTGATATAAGTTTTAAGTTTTTTTAGTTAGATCATAATCAACCCTTGTATAATTATATAAACCACCTTCTTTAAAAATATATGTACAGTGAATCAATTAAGTAATTTGCCTATGTAAAATTATATAAATTTTTAGCAAAAACTTTATCTGAACAATTATTTTTTAGCAAAATAAAGCAATTTGTTTATTGTATTTTTTAAAGAGTATCTTATATTTTAATTTTCTACCATAAAAAGTAAAATTGTTATATTAATTAAAAAGATTTTTGAAAAAATGTGAACGTATTGTTAATTTTTTGGGTCAATAAAGTATTTTGCTTTTTTAGGTTTTTTGTTTATTTTTTTTAATATTGCTGCATTATTTTATAAAACTTAATATTTTTATTACTCCTATATATTTGAATAAAATTTTTTAGATATTTTAGTAGTGGAACGACTAAATTTGGATATTTCTTAACCGATTTATTTTCCTATATACCTATCAGAATTTATCAATATTTGACTTAACATGAAATCTATCGTTTCTTTCATTAAATTTCGTAAAAAATAAGTATTCTGAATTGGATACATGATATATTAGATAATCAATGGATTTGCACCTAGAAAAAATGTTTTGTGAGGTATAAATCTATATATTATAACAAAAATAATCCGGGTTTTTGGTCATTTTGTATTAATAAACAAAAACTACATTACAAAAACCCCATTATACTGGGAAGTACTGTGTAAATTTTATTTAGAATTGTAGAATATTGATTCTTATTCCATAAATCTAACACTAAGTACCATCCTAACCACTCTAAGTATGGGGACATCACCATATACCACTATATAACTATTAAATGCTAAAATCTTGATTTTCAACCTCATATTTTAAATTCTTTATTTTATGAATAAGATACAGTAGGCGTATTTGGATCTGAATAGTTATTTTTGATTTGGGTTCTAAATATATATATAAGTGTATGTATTAGGTGAAAAATATTGCTTTTGTAGATGTTACGGTATGATAACCACTTCTATTTTAAAATATCTAAATTAGGTATTTTTCCTGTACTACACGACAGTTCATTTTACATGGGTTCCAAGCAATCTAAGGTGTGTTTAGAGGTCTAAATTTAAACATAGTGTTCCTCCTAGTTCGTATATAGATTTTGAAAAAGATAAATCAGGAGTCCAGTAGATTTTGATAGAGCACTCAGTGCGTTTTTTCTAATAATTCTTTGGATTATTTCATCTATTACTCTATTTTATATTTTTTAATGTTATTGATTAAACATTTCATAATTACATTTTATTGATTTACACTTGTTCTAGAAATCTAAACTATTTTTTTATATCGAAATTGCCTCATTATTATCCTTTAAACATTTTAAGGCAAATGACATCACATTTTCATCTAATGAGGATATGATTTTTGCAAATCGCAATTGAAAAATACTTAACACTCTTCCTTTTAACAATAAAACAATAAATTCCAAAAATAATTAAAAAATAATTTGAAAAACCCAATGAAATTAACCGAAATTCTCAATATGCAAAATACTTTATTGACATGCAAATTCTGATGAAAAATAATAAAATGTAACAACAAATGCACCAAAATTTGTATTTTAATATTTTTTTTCTAATTTTTGATAAAAGTTATCTATTTTAATAATTCAGTTCATTATTCCTTATAATAATTTTAATACTAGTTCTATAATTATAAACAGTGCTGTTTCATTAGACAAAAGACGTATACGATGGCAATGCTTTTTTTTTTGAAAATAATATGGCAACTTTATTCATGCCAATTGGACTGATAAAATTTGTTAATAAAATTGCGAAAAATAATTCTACGTGTACACCGGCAGAAGAATAAATAAATTTACTAATTTTATTTTTGTATAATGCCGCCAACAAAGGTCAAACAAGAAAACTCTGCTAAAAATCCAACTCAAAAATTCAATGAGACTCATGCCAGAAACATTGAAGTAGCCAAAAAATTGGTTGAAAACTACATTTCGTCGTCAGAAGATGAAGAAGAACTAGATGAGAATACTATTTTAAGTAAATATTAATGAAAATAGAAAGGAATACATTTAAATTTTATATAATTACCTTTCCCAGAATCGTTATATCAGCACTATGACAAACGCAAGGAGGATGAGCCGCTATTGGCCAAAACTGCTGGCTTTTTGGAAAATGTCTTACAAACTGGTGCAGCTACGTGTCTTATTTGCATAGGCAGCATTAAGCGTTCAAATGCTATTTGGTCCTGCAAATATTGTTATTGTTTCTTTCACTTGAACTGCATAAAACGATGGGCTAATGACAGTATGGCCCAGGCCAAAGCTCAAACGCAAAATGAACAGGGCTACTACAATCATATGGGAGAATATGTGCCACCTAAGAAGCCCAAAGCCTTACATTGGTGTTGTCCTCAGTGTAGAAGGGAATTTCAACCCGAGGAAAGACCTTCAGAATATGAATGCTTCTGTGGTAAAGAAATAAATCCTCCATCACAGCCCTGGTTAATACCCCACTCTTGCGGTGAAATCTGTGGTAAAGCGCTACAGCCAAATTGTGGTCATAAATGTACTTTACTTTGTCATCCCGGACCATGTCCACCATGTGCCCAATATGCCATTACATCTTGTAAATGTGGCAAATCTTCTGCAAAGTCAGTACGTTGCGCCAATAAGTTGTGGGAATGTCAGCAGAAGTGTGAATTGCTATTACCCTGCAAAGAACATGTTTGTAAAAAAATATGTCACAAATCTGGACAATGTCCGCCCTGTCAGCAGACAAGTATGCAACCGTGTGAATGTGGACGGGAAAAGGCAAAACGCCAATGTTGTGATCAAAAATGGCATTGTAAAAAGCCCTGTGGGAAGCCATATTCTTGTGGCCTACATACTTGTAAGAAAGTTTGTCATTCGGGTGATTGTGGAGATTGTCCTTTAAGTTTACCACGCTCTTGTCCTTGTGGTAAAACTGTAAGTAGATACAGTGTGGTATTCCTATTAATAAAGCAAATTGAGTGGGTTTATCTTATAGAAAAAAGTTGGTCCTTGTTCGGAGGTAATAGATACTTGTGGAGATACTTGCCAAAAGCTATTAGCTTGTGGCATACACACTTGCACACAACGCTGTCACAAGGGCAATTGTAATTTGGTAAGTTTAGCTAAGTTATATAGACGGACTTACATTAATCTGTAACTAAACTTGAATCGAATTACTTTTATGGTCTTAACCATTATAGTGTTTGATTATAACGAAAAAGAAATGCCGCTGTGGTATGCACGAAAAAGAATTGCCCTGTTCTAAGGAATTTACTTGTGAAACCAAGTGTAAACAAACACGAGATTGTGGCAAACATCCCTGCAATCGTAAGGTAAAATGAGAATAAATTAAAATCAAAAACATTTTCCTTTAACAAAATGCATTCTAGTGTTGCGATAGAAACTGTCCACCATGTGACAAAGTTTGCGGCAAACCATTGTCCTGTGGCAAACATAAATGCCAGTCGATTTGTCATAAGGGCCCCTGTTATCCATGTCAGCAAAAGTCGCAAATCAATTGCCGTTGTGGTAAAAGTAAAAAGAGCGTACCCTGTGGTCGTGAACGTACTGCCCGCGTAGTTTGTTTGGAACCATGTCGGTGAGTTTTTGAAATATTCTCTTATTAAATGGAACTATGTGTAAATTTTAAATTTTTAGCATACCTTCTAAATGCCATCATGAAAATAAGCATCGCTGTCATAAAAATGAGTGTCCACCTTGTGCACAACCTTGTGGATTAGCAAATGACACCACCAAGTGTGATCACAAGTGTATGGCGAAATGTCATGCCTCGGTTAAGGTGGCTAAAAAAGCCAATCCTGATACTACCAGCATATGGGAGCCTACTAAACAGGTAAATATTACTGCAAACTTTTCTTATTATAGAGTAATATTCTGTTACTATTGTTTCATTTTAGTTTGAATTTAAACAAATGCCTCATCCACGTTGTGAACAAAAAGTAAGTGTAACATGTATCGGAGGTCATGAAGTAGCTGATTGGCCCTGTTGGAATTCTAAACCAACATCTTGCCAGCGTTTGTGTAATCGTTTATTAAACTGTGGCAATCACAAGTGCTCTTTAGTATGTCATGCTGTAGCGGATTTAAAAGATATGAAGGTACTAGACAAATTTTGTTTACAGGCCATTCCTAAAGAATGTAATTTTCTTTGTTTAGCAACAACCTGGTTGTGCTCCTTGCGAACAAGGTTGTAATATACCACGACCCGAAGGATGTAAACATAATTGCCCAAGACCTTGTCACCTGCCACCCTGTTATCCTTGTAGTGTTGCTATTAAAACAAAATGCCATTGCGGCTTAATGCCCATTATCTATAAATGCAGCGATTATTACAATACTGAGGCTACTGAAGGTGAAATCATAGAAAAACAAGAAAACTTGAAGAGCTGTGGTAATAGATGTTTAAAAAATGTAAGTTTAAATGGGTCTTTAAAACAAAACATTTTAAACAGCATTTTGCTTTAACTACTTTAGTATCCATGCGGTCATCGTTGTGCGGCTAAATGTCATTCTGGTCCTTGTCCATATCCCGAATCTTGCCGCAAGAAATTACGCATCTACTGCGATTGTAAACGTTTAAAAACGGAAATTTCCTGTGACAAACATCGAGCTGGCCTACAAAAATTACAATGCGATGAAAATTGCGTAGAAACACAAAAGACACTAGAGTTGGCAAGACAAAAGGAAGAGGAATTACGTCGCAAACAGGAAGAAGAACGTAACCGTTTGGAAGTAGAACAATTTGAAAAAAAATTTAGCAAGCGTAAACCCAAAGAACGTAAAACATTAGAAGTAAAACATAAGGATCCTATTAATTGGAAATTAGTTGGAGTATATGCTGGTATTTTTGCAGCTGTATTGCTAGCGGTTGCTTTAGCATTCTACGAAGATCATTAAGTGTAAGAATGAAATTGACTTGGAATTAAACCAAAGGTGGGCCATTTTTAGATAATAAAGCTTTTAACTAAATGACATAAATAAACTTTTAATAAAACTTCCTTTTTTAAATACGTTTCAATACTAAGGTGTCTTTTATTAATTAATAAGCGGTAAATGTTGAAATCAAACGTACAATTGTTGACAATTAGCGTGTACGCATTATGTTGACTACATTTAAGTTCTATATGTATTTAAAATCGGCGATTACCCCCACCACCGCCATAACGTCCCCAATTACTAGTACCACCTCCGCGGCCGCCAAAGCCACTGCTGCCACCACCACCGAAACGATTGCCACCGCCATAACCACCTCCAAAACCACCACCGCCATAACCACCACCAAAACCACCTCGGCTGCCACTGCCGCCAAAACCACCTCTGCTGCCACCATCAAATCTTCCTCTTTTATTTGGTATTCCACTGCCACCAGATCCGCGACTCTGATATGGCATAACACCCTTTTCACGCTGTATTTGATAATCACCAGCAGTTAAGGTGCAAAGATCCTTAACCACATCCACCAGTTTCGACTGTGTTTCATTTAACTGCATAATTTCTGAGGGTTCATCACAGGCAGTCGATACCAAGTCTTCTAGGGCTGGTTTAAGAGCAGCAATCATTGAGGCTAAATATGGATCCATTTTGAAATTAAGCCAATTATCCAAACGTACCATATTGCCTTTTACGAGATCGACTTTGCGGCAACCGAACAATAGCAAATGTAAAGGTGCCACCATGGTCATTTGTTTACATGACACAGCACGTGTACGAATCTTTTCGCCGAAAACAAAGAATGGGTAGGGGAAAGTCACCGCCAAATTGCTGCAGTTCACCGAGGTTTTGTGTATTAAAGCGGCCTTTGATTCAGTAGTTAAGACCTTACGTTTTTCCTTATGGTAGCAGACATTTGGATATAGACCCAGGCATAGTAGAGCTGTGGCCATGTCAAGGACCGGATCATCCGAGTTGGCATCAATGCGGCCAGAAATCATTGATTCTTCTGGGAAACCAGCTTGTTGTAATAAATCTAAAAGTTGACTCTTAGCTTCAGCCATAACACGCATAGTTGACAGTTGTAGACCTTTCCATTCGCAAAAACGTATTTCTTCATCCTCTCCCTTATGGCGAGCATTTTCCCACATCTGAGTGGCAACAATCATGGCTACATGATCAGAACATTTGCTACCGCCTAATGATTTTTGATGATTTTGTAAACGTCTTTGGCCCAAGTCCAAAGCAAAGATCTCTGAAAATGTACTGGAATAAGAGGCCATACTGGCAGCTATATCGGCACAACCAAATACGGTACTCAACACCACCATTTTTCCTAGACGCGGTTCAATTGGCAACCTGGCCAATATACGACCCAAGGGCGTTAGCTCATCATTGTTATCCAAACAACGCATATCACGCAAAAGCACTTCAGCCTCAATTACAGCATCCAATGGCGGTGGCTCCAAAGCCTTCGACAAGAATTGATGTATAGATCCCAAACGTAGAAGTTTTATGGTCAAAGCCATTTCATGTAGTGGGGTACGGAACATCTCGGGTGTTAAATGACTTTCTAAAGCTTGGAAACGTGCCTTAGAACACAAGGTAAAACAAAAGCCGGGTCTTACACGACCTGCACGACCTTTACGTTGTTCCAAATTGGTCTTACTAGCCCAAACGGTGGCATAACTTGTAAGATTGTTATGGGAGGTGAACATTTTCATGCGAGCCTTGCACAAATCAATTACGAATACAATATCATCGATTGTAATGGATGTTTCAGCAATATTTGTAGAAAGTATAATCTGTAAACCACAAAATTAACAAAAAATTTATTAACAAACAAGTAAACAAAATACAATTACTCCCGTAAGCACTTACTTTGGTAACGCCATTTGGTACTGGCTCAAAAACTTTACGTTGATCTTCTCTAGGAATTTGTGAATGACATGGCAAAATACGATATTGTGGTCCACCAAATTGAGAATTTTGCAAGAATTTCATCAAGGCAAATATTAAATTCCAACCGGGTAAGAAAATTAAAATAGCGCCGGGAATATCTTTAGATTTAATGTGAAGCAATAATGACTCAATCAGCTCAAATGAACATTCCGATTCCGATAAAATAGCCATTGCATTTTTGGTTTGTTGCGAATAAGATGAATCGATAACTTTGTTAAGATTTTGTTCTGAAATATCTTCACCATTTTCCTTGATGACTGCATTCTCTTCATCATCCTTATCTTTGTTTTTCTTGCGAGATTCGGGTGTGGGTACAAACTTTGTCATTTCAAGACAATCTTCAAGGAAAAACTGTTGCACTGGATAAGCTCTGCCGGGTACCTCCATTACGGGACAACGTCCAAAGTACTCTGAGAACAGAGTGGTATCAATGGTAGCTGACATAAGAATAATGCGTATATCGGGATAAGTGTGCACCATGTCACGCAGAATCACCAACAGGAAATCACTGTTAACATCACGCTCATGAATTTCATCAACAATAATGTGAGACACACCACGCAAACCAGCCTCCAACTTACGCAACAAAACACCAACAGTGCAGAATAAAATAGCTCCGTAAGGACGAGGCATAACACTTTCAAAACGTACCGAATAACCTACAGATTCTCCTAGATTTTCGCAACGTTCGTTAGCTACACGTTCGGCTACCGATATGGCCGATATACGACGAGGTTGAGTCACGTAAATATTACAATATGCCCCCTGACCCGAAGATATATAATCTTCGAGAATGTATTGAGCGATTTGTGTTGTTTTACCGCAACCAGTATTACCACGTATAATTACAACGGGATTTTCATTAATGGCTTCCATGATTTCAGCGCGCATAGCAGCAATCGGTAATTTTTCACGAAAATCTAAGAATTTCTGATATTCAGGATTGTTCAAGCGCATTTCTTTGCTGCTAGTTTCAAGATCGTTACACAAGTCATCTAAAGAGGCTGTAGCCAAATAACCCTCATCAATATTACAAGCATTCCAGGCATTCCAATTTGGCTGAGGTGGCGCCCACGGAATTATAGAGGCTACCAGTTGTTGATTATCCATACGTAAACGATTACTATCTTTGCCGGTATTAACCTAAACATTTCATTCATCATTATTACATTATTACTAGCTGTTAATACAAACTCCATTTACCTGTAAACTAACAACATCTGTCTCGGGATCTGGTTTAATATTATTCATATCTACGATGGGTAAATCCAGTTCACGCACAACTTCTTCTATTTTTTGAACAAGCTCTGGGGCTACATTGACCTCATAGGGAGCTAATTCCTCATTATCTTTCTTTTGCTTAAGAGTGCCAGTATATGCCTCGATTACACCCAAATGATAAAGTTGACGAACCAGTGACAAGGCACATGATTTACTGGCCGACTGTTTGTTAGAACCCGTCTCACGAGCAGTTATAGTTCTCTTTAAATCACGCACAAAAATATGCATTTCTGCCATAAAACTCCTATAGAAGGTGTTTACAAAAACAACAAATAAAACCTTAGCTATTTAAAATATTAAATTTATTTTGAATTAAGTAGAAGAGCTCTTACCAGTTTCAACAATATTGTAGCATCTTTTATTTAGTAATATTTCATGATTAATGAAGAAAACGTCGCCATTTGAACAGCCTGTGGTTTTAAGGAAAAGAACATTCTCCTAAGACTACAACTACAACAAATTATACAACTGAAAACAAAAATAACCAATTAGTTTTTCAATTCAAAACAGTGACATAGTTTTATTGAACTATACGAGTATCAGACTTTCAAGAGCATTCCATAAACGTTCCTCCTACTAAAAAAAGAAGAACGTTTACGGAACAAAAAGTCAAGCTTAAGATACATACGTATCTTGATTGTAATATCATAATAAGTCACTGTTAACGAATTGAAAAAACTTTAAATAATTTTAAATACCAGTCTTTTCATATATTTTTATAAAGGAAACTGGAAAATATACATCCAAAAAACCACAGGCTAGAAACTTATTTCCAATAGAGGGAATCATAATACAAAAAATCCATTTATTATGTTAACAAAAAAATTGTCTTTAACACATTAATGGGATTCCTTGTTAGATACGAGTTTTGTGTAGTTTTATTATTTCTATTTATAGATATTCAATCATATTCGAGATTCAAAATATGATCAATTATCTTAGTACATATACTTCCAATTTCTTTAATTATCAAGATGCTACAATATCGTTGTTAGTTTTTTTATTTTTAAAGCTCGTTAGTACAATTTCGATAATTAGATGTAGTTATTAGTACATGACATTATGCAAAGATATTTTATGATTTTAGTTGGAATGTCTGATGAGTATGAGTAAATATAATAACTTAAGAAGCAGGTTGTCTGAAAATTTCCTTTGAAATGCAAAAGTGTTATCAATCTACTAGTGACCTGATAAGGTCACTATGCGTGTTGAGTATATAATTAACAAATGTTCGCTTATACAGAATCTCAGAAGGATATAGCCTGGGAACTAGGTACCATGACGATCTGAGAAAAATCCCTATGAAGTCAGATTGCACTAGTTCTTTAAAAATCGATTGCAACCTCTTCGGAATACACTTGTTTTTATACCTCTATACTCTCTTTCTTTTCTTTGAGTTTTCTTCCCTTTTTTTCTCTATCTCTGAACCATTACACTTAGCTAATTAAAAATATATACATTTTTTGGACTCCATTGGCTATAGTATTCCAAATAATTGATTCAGATAAACATCAGTGAGGAATTCGATTACAGTTTGAGTATCGATACATGAATATGATTATCCCTGACCTTTTTATTAAGCAGTTCATTCTAGACTAGAAGGTTTTTTTCAACTCCGTTGATGACGGCATAATCACGATTGGAATTTCCATAATTTATTTTTTGGAAATATATATAAATTAATTTTATTTTTTATTCCTCGACAGTATAGTGAACAGAATGCCTGCCTGTTCAAGAATTATTTAAAAATTTTAAATTTTTTACTATTTTAATATTAAATTTTTCTTTGCACAGCTTTTACATCACCCTTGCAATGCCCATAATACTTGTTTGTATTCAAAGTTTATGAAAACATTTTACTTACCTTGCATGATCTGGACCCACGGGAGAATACTTATAATCAGCAGATATTTTATTCATTTGCATAAATTGATGTAGTTTTGCTTTTGCATTCTCTATTGTCCAATTGCCATGTATGGCGGCATTAACATCAATTGACTCAGCCTCTTTCATGTCCAATTGTTCTTGGGCACGATCGATGAAATTGAAATGTTCACGATTGTCACCACCACGATCCATAGGACGGTAAGCTTGACCCAAATCTTGCGGTCCAGCATTACCATCAAAGACACGCCTTTGTTGGTTATCGGAATTGTTAAAGCTTTCACCACTGCCACCAGGACCATCATTAGTTGCAGGCACCGCTGCAATGCCAGCATCGGCGGGTACATCGCTTGGTTGAATCTTACCAGTACGTACGAGGAAATTTATAAAATCCCTAGCGGCATTACGTTCGGCATCTTTTTTATTGGTCGAATTGCCAACGGCCACATATGGATATTGTGGGATACGTATCTCACATAAAAATCGTTGACGATGTTTGGGACCTTAAGAAAAATTGTTTTTTGGGCATGCAAATTATCCATGTGGACGACTGTATGTGTTTTTTCTTGCTAGAATAATGCTGGACAACTTACCGGTAGGCCGACTTTCATATTTCGGATCAACTTTGGTTTTTGCACACCACTCATGAAAATACGATTTTATATCCGTCATCTTTAAATTATTTAATTAAAAGACAGATGCTACCAATTTACAATTGTTTTAATACTTTTTTCACAAATTACACCGGAAAAATATTTTTGTAGGTATAACAATGAAAGAATGCTAAAAGAAATTAATAGAAAATGTCAATGATGCCATATGAAATCAAAAACTACCCCCTTTTCATATACATATATATAAAAGCTGATTGTTATAGAAACTGAAAAAGTGAAACTTCAAGCTTCACGATCTTTTTAAATTTATACCATTTCCATTAAAATTGCCAAGATGTATGTTATTAACTTATAACACATATTATAAATTTAAATTGACATTAAAAAGAAGTACAAAAAGGTACGGTTCATCTTATTGCTCAGTTACAAATATTTAATAATATGATTATTTAAAAAAATTATTTTTCTTTAAAAATTTATTTTATATGTTTAAAAACAATAAACATATTCGAGTATATTTTTATATGTTTTAAATTGTAAGATTATAAGATAAAACGTATTATTTATCTTTTATGAATTCCTCACTAAAATCAATATATTTTGTTTGACCACCCTTAACAACTATGGAGCCATCTGATTTCTTTTTAAGAACACAATCAATAAACGCCATGTTTTTACCAACTTTCACTGTATTCGCATCAACAATTATAATCTCTCCTTCTTTGGCACTTTTTAAATAACTGACATGCAGATCGACTGAAACTCCAGGATGTGCATCGGTTGACATTAATGCATATGTTGTAACATTATCAATAATTGCAGCTGCACATCCGCCATGCAAAGTTCCGAAACCATTTACGTGTTCTTTTGAAACAGTAAATTCTCCAATACAGCGGCCATCACCACCACCAGTTACACGAAACTGTTATAAATTGTACGAGATTTGTTGCATATTATTAATAATTCTAAAAATTTTAAATGATTAGTTTTACAAACGAACTACTTAACTAGTAAACTTTTAGGACAATATGTAATTTTATAAAAATTGTGCATTTATTGTAATTAAAAAAGAACTAAGATTTACATGTTTTAGTATGAAACCTGGGAAATCAATATAAATTCGAATTATCACTTATATTACAATGTTTAATAATTTTGCAGAAATTGGCAAAATCCCTTCAAAAAATCTGGTAATACCACTTTGTCCAGATTGTTTCAGCTGATTTGTTTATTTTTATTTTTTTGGGCTTACGTCAGTTTATTGAATAATTATGAATGAAAACCACAAAAACTTTAAAATATTATTTAAAAATTATTTTTAAAACTTACAGCTTTTGTCACAGAATCAAAACCACCATTCTTAACGCAATAATCAGCTACAGTTTTTAAAAAATCAACACCACGTTTTGCTGACATTTTGGTCTAAGCTTTCAAAATGTTTTATACACTACGGCAGAGATTTAATTACTAAAATACATATATTTTTAAAAGGGTAAGTTCAAAGTCTAATAATCGTCTACAATTTAATCTATATGTAGCATGATTTTTCATTAATTTCATAGATAAAATAATTAAAGGTAATCCTTCATTATTTGTTTTTATTATTACTTTCGCATTGTGTTTGTAGTTTTTTTTTAATATGAAAAGTAGAAGAGAAGCATAAAATGGAAAATTGCTGAGTTGTATTAAAAAAGTAGTATAAAAAATAAAGTAGTACATTTGAAAATTTTTTCTAGTTTAAAATCGTGATTTTATAACAAAGATTTATTTAAATTAAAATACATATATAAATATTTGAAAAACAAAACATCAATTAACACAGTATATTGAGAATATAATTAAATAAGGATTGCTGTTTAAATGAAAAAACTTAAAACACTTTAAAAAAACAATGTCAATTAAAACATCTGAGTGTATTTATATATTACCAAAAATATATGTATGTAATTTAAAATCGGTGTAGCTTTTTAAATTCTTCCTTATTAAAGTCAACATATTTCGTTTGACTGCCCTTAACCACAATGGAGTCATCTGATTTCTTTTTGAGTACACAGTCAATAAATGCCATGTTTTTGCCAATTTTGATAGTTTTCGCATCGAATACTAATACTTCTCCTTCTTTAGCACTTTTTAAAAAACTAACACTTAGATCAACAGAAACTCCAGGATGTGAATCGGCCGACATTAATGCATATGTAGACATATTATCGATAATCGTAACTGCATAGCCGCCATGTAACGTTCCGAAACCATTTAAATGTTCTTTGGAAATAGTAAATTCACCAATACAACGGCCTTTACCACCATCTGTTATACGGCACTGTAAAAAAGTAATATGTATAATAATATTTATATTATTTATTTATAAAAACAGGTGGCTAATACAACTGAACTGTTAATTTTTAAAATTTTATGAATCTTCTATACAAATTTTATGGGATCATTTAATATTCAAAGAAGTTAATTAAACATTTTACGGATTAATAAATACGTTTTGCTTCATATTATGTCTGCTCCCATACTCGTCTGGTTTGCAAGTTTTTACATTATGTGGTTTCCGTTCTAAAATTTTACTGTATTTTGTTATTTACATAAATTATTATTTAAATTCAAATTTGTCCCGGGCATAACGCTTTTTGCTATTACAGTCAAAGCTATTTATAACGAACTCGTTTTTATTACGTTTTCTTTCAATGAAGAACAATTTTTATAACAAAACATCAAATTATTAAGAAATCTATGAAAAAATTATTTTTTTTTTTTGTATATGAAATAAATTTATAATTCATGTTCTTTTATCGCGTTATGATAACGGATTTGACTATTCGTTATGAACGGGTTTCACTGAACTTTAATTTTCCTCAAAAATTTTGTGTTCAAGTTCACTGATTCAAACTTTTAAAAGCACCAATAAAGTGATAAAAGTCATAAAAAATCTGGTAATGCTGCTTAAAAGCATTTCTCCAAACTGTTACAGCTGATTGATTGCTTGTTTTTCTTCTTTTCGTTGTTGAACGTCATATTATTACATGGTTTAAAATTGTGAATTAAAAATAACTAAAAAAACTTTAATAATTTCCATTATTTGTGATTAAGCTTACGGCCTTCAATACAGTATCATAGCCACCGAGCTTAACGCAGTAGTTTGCTAAATTTCTCAAGAAATCAACTCCACTCTTTGAAGACATACTGGCTCGTACTTTTGAAATGTTTTTCACTCTGCCACAGATATTTAAATACTGAAAGATATTATAAAAAGGGTACGTTTAAATTCTATTTCCTAAAATTTTAATTGTTATGCTGCATGATTTTATTTATTTAAAAATAAGAGAAAAATATTTTAAGATAATTGTTCATTATTTGTTTTTATTTTTAATTTCGCATCCGCGTTGGTATTTTTTTTATACAAACAACAGAGAAAAGCAAAAGAAAAGAGAATTTTGCAAAACTTGGTTGTCTTAGAGAGGAGTAAACTGAAAAGCAACTATGAATTTGACACAGTTATCGACCTCAGAATTTAAACTGGATTCCGTTGGAGATTTCTGTTTAAGTTCTAATGGTAATTGCATGGTTTTGATTGGTAATTCAAATATTACCATATTGGAATTAATGAATAGTTGTGACACTATGGTCTTGATGCCTTATAACAATAAACAAATTTCCATATCCCAAGATAAGCCCATTAATGGTCTCATAAGAGATATTGATCTGGTCCAAATATATGAAACAGGAAATATTCTGGAGGCGCAAGAATTGGCATTGGATATTATATATACTGCTGAATGTGCTACAGAGCCATTAAAACCAAGAGTACTACAAGCTGATATTTTAAATAAGAGTAATGAAAATGTCTGCTGTATTTTAACAACGTATGGTCATTGCGAGATATATAAAAAAGCCCCCATCACTGAAGAATGGAAACCTTTAGACACTAACTTATCCCAAGTTTTAATAACTGATGTATTTCCCTCAAAAGATTTATCTTTTCATATAAAAACTTACAATGATCTTAAGAAGTTTACAAATAAATTTATAATTACTTGTTTTGCCATGTCACGACAAATATCTGATGTGATCATTTATTTAGGAACAGCTGCTGGTCATGTTGTAGTTCTTAAATTTAATGAGACATTATGCAAGTTTGAGGAAATTTGTCATTTAAAAACATCCTTAAATCGTTTAAGTTATATTGCCAACTATAAGAATCTCCTGTTGATCGGTTGTGATCAAGGCACTGTACGTTTAGTAAAATCAAATATAGAAAATAGTTCTTTGCAAGAATTGGACTATTTGTGGAGTAAAATAGATCGTATGTCGTGTCGCAAAGCTGTTTTTACATATAACGAAAGTTCAAAAACCTATTTGGTGCTATTTTGTAAGGCGGCTCATGTATTGGCTTATTGTTTAGATCTGGAAGGTGTTATTTTGTCTAGTTCAATTCTATATGTAAGCGGTATTAAAATAACGGGTAAGAATATATACAAATATTATTAAGTAGTATTTTGGTAATAAACTATTGCATCATTTAGCCATTGAAGCTATTAGTGAAAATGAATTCATGCTAACCACCATAACGGGAGCGGTAAAATACATTAAAATTCTATGCCCCAACAAAGAAGAACTTAATATCGAAGAATCAATCATAGAACACGAGTTCGATTCAGCGAATTATCAAATACTAGGAGTAGGAGCAACAGCATCGAAGAATCTATGGTCCTTTTTACTTTATCGCAATAAAGATTATGTCCATCAATCGAAGTACACCAACTCAAGTGCATTTCTAAATGTTTGCAAATTAAGCACACAAGATAGTTTTATAAAATTAATCAATATGAATTTACCAAATATGAATATAGCCCAAGATTTAGTTATGGCAATTAATTTGGATATATTCAATAATTTTGAGGTGGATAAATATATGACTTATTTGGACTTGGAAAAATTAAGTTTTCCCCTTCAATTGAATGAAGCATTTTTACAAAAACTGCAAATAAAACTAATTATTGTACGCAAATTGGCCAACTATCAAAAGTAGGTAATTAATTTATCGTTATTTTTTTAAATTTTAATAATTGTTATCAACATTTTCTATTAGAATGAAATATAGAAAAATTAAATGCCAAACTAATATTGATCTACAAATCCTGGAACCTGCCTTGCAATTGCTGCATATTGTTTATCGTTTGCGCTATTTAAAGCAATTAACTTTTAAAGAAATTAAACTAACTCAGTTCCAAGAACAGTCTATTGTTTGTATGCAGTTAAAGTTTGATCATTTAATCAAAACTTTTAACATCATTAACACAGAGGAAGATATTAAGCCACAGAAGACTGTTGAGAAATTTTCATTATTTATTGTAAATGAGTATGATAATTATAAATTTAATCTTGATCATTTGCCGAAATTTGTGGAAAATTGTACGTTGTGTAATCAGTCAATTATAGATTTCGTTAAATGTGAACAGGAGCATGAGGTTAAGAGATGCATCATTTCTTGTACGCAGGTATGTTAATATATATTTCATATTTTTATACCCTTCACCTTCGTGAGAAGATACATAAGTTTGTCATTTCGTTTGTAATTTCTATAATATAATTTTTAGACCCTATATAGTATATATATTCAGGATCCTTTAGATAGCGGAGTCGATTAAGCCATGTTTGTCTGTCTGTCTGTCTGTTTGTTGAAATCAGTTTTTAGAGGACCCCAGATATCGGCAAGATCCGAATAATTCAATAATTCTGTTACACATGCTTTCGGGAAGATCGCTATTTAAAATCAGCAAAATCGGTTTATAAAAACGGATATATGAAATACATAATCATACGGTAAATTTTTGATATTGTACTCTTGTTTATAAAAATGAGTCAGAGCAAGAGTAGCAGAGCGAGAGCAGCACTAGTGTGTTGTTATTGGCTAGAAACATGAAATTAAGTATGTGAAGCCTGGCTTAAGTTAGAAGCCATAAAAGGGAACTTTTGGTACTTTTTAGTTTTTCAAAAGGTACTCTTTCTATAATATTAAACCTAGTAATATGAAATTAAGTATGTAGATTCGGAATTAAAATGAACTTTTTGAGTTTTCTATAATAAAGAATCCAGAAACATAAAATAAAGTATGCAGAGCCCAGATTAGACGAGGTGAGAACACATAAAAGTGAACTTATTTGTACTTTTTAGTTTTTCAAAAGGTACTTTTTGAGTTTTCTATAATAATGAACCCAGAACCCGGATTAAACGAGAACAAATCAATGGGGATTTTATGGTACTTTTTCAAAGATACTTTTTGAATATTCTTAAATATTGAACCTAGGAACATGAAATTAAGTATGTAGATTCGTAATTAGAACCCGGATTAGACGAGAACAAATCAATGGCTATTTTATGGTACTTTTTCGTTCTGCAAAGGTACTTCTTGAATTTGCTGTAATATTGAACCTAGAAGCATGAAATTAAGTATGTAGATTAGGTGAGAACACATAAAAGGGAACTTATTGGTACTTTTCGTTTTTCATTTTTCAAAAGGTACTTTTTGAGTTTTCTATAATAATGAACCCAGAAAAATTAAATTAAGTATGTAGAGCCCGGAATAGACTTACTTTCTTGTTTATTTTAAATATACAAAATAAATCGTTATAGATATTTGAAATAATAATAAGTGAATATTGCAAATAATTGAATATTTGCAATATTCTTATTAAATTTCTATTTAATAACTTCTTACTTTTTTTTAATTTCAGCTTACTCTATTCAAAACCAAATATTGTCCACACTGTTTTGCCCTCGCTAGAAATGATGATGATGCTAAGCTGCAGGAATTATTTTCAAAAGATGAGTGTGTTCGGTGCATATACTGTAGATTTTTATTGAAACAAGATAATTTTTAATTTTATATTTAAAAAGAGACATACATAAAAAATACAATTTGTGTATAAAAAAATAAAATTCTTTAATATTCTGAAACATATATTTCAGGATTCTGTTCCATTAAATAAATATCCTGCTCCAGCTGACGTAAATCATTTTCAATTTTACTCTTGTGCAACTTTTTCGCTACAGTATCGGTATACAAAGATAAACTCTGATAGGTTTTAAATAACTCGGCAAAGTTTGTCTTAAGACCCTAAAAGAAAAATATTTACATTCAAACAATAATAATAAATATATTTAAATTCTCTATTAACCTTTAATATCTCCTGACGTTCTTCGTGTGTTAGTTTTTTAACTCCAGAATATCTATCTGCTCTTAGGCAGGCATTTTCCGCTTCCAAACGTGCATTTTCACACTGAGCATTTAATTTACTTAGGAATTTTTTGCGAGCATTTAGATAACATGGCACTTTGGCGAAATTTTTCGAACAGATATATTGTGGCACCAGACCGGTATTTAAGAGATTGTGTCTATCACCTTTAGGTGTATCAACATAACGTGGTGGTGGCTTTTTAGCCTTTAAATTCTTAATCAAATCCACATTAATAGCCACAAAATTAGCACGATGCTCATGACCTTTAAAATATCTTGTATGGGGGCAAAGTAAATCCTCCTTTTCTTTTTTAATCAACAATTCTTTTTTATTATCCTTTACTATGTTGTTACCCGGAGGTCTGGAGAAATGCGGTACTGGTGGTATTTCTTTTTTAGGCGGACAAACATGTTCGTTTAATCTTTGCCATTTAACACCACTATTTTTCTTTAGAAAATTACACGGTAATTCTACGGGAGTTTGGGCATAACCCATAGTTTGATGATTATTTTTAACGGCACTTGTTAGCAATTTTTTCCTATCCGGCAATTCTACAATATGTCTGGCTTGTTTCTCCTCTTTAACCATAGGCCGATATTTTGAAGTGTATTTAAGTTTTTCACGCGTTGTAAAGTAATCTTTCTCTTTGTCCACATCGAATATGTTTTCATCGTGATATGTTATATAGACCAAAGACATTTTTAATGGTTTAAATTGTAGTTTTTAATAAAACAAATAGATTTTACAAATTGTGTTATATTAGGGTTTAACTGGGTATTTTTTTATTGTTGTTTATTATGTTGTCAAGTTTTCAAAATGAAAATTATATATTTGAATAAATAACAGGGGTAACCATGGTTTAGGTCTTGTTTTCTGGAAGATAATCGAATAAACTTTCAGTTAAGCTCTAAATATTGATTTTGACTTCTATTTGTATTATTTTCTAACAGTAAATTAAGGTTTTAGGTTAAGAAGGGTTATACACCATTGCGCTTTTCCTCAAAAAGTGAAGATTCAAAAACTGAGAGGCAAAATTATACACCAAGATGAACGGAAAAAATGGGACTAATCCTAAAATAATCCCTAGGATAGTAATCTAAAGAATGAGTAAATAAATAACTAAAAGAAAACCCATGTTACCCCAGTCAAAGAACTGACTAATTCCTTTGACAAAACCTAGTAGACTACGGCCGTTTAGTCCCGAAATTATCCCCATTTAGCCATGGAACCTATTCCCTTACCATATCAGCCTGAGTTTCTGTATCCTTTGACATTATATGGTCAATCGTCTTCACTTCCTCCTCATATTCGCAGAACTTGTAATATTGCGGTATTCTACTGTGCCACTTACTGACAAAACCTCTAACTGAGTAATGCCCCGTTAGAATCCATATCAGAATCTTTATATTGCTTATTTCTAGTCCTATAAGTATTTTGGTAGACCCCATGGTGATTTTTGTGACAAATAAGACCTGGTTCACACTGGGAAACTTTTTTGGAAAACTTTTGATTTTTGTGTGTGAGAGAAAGAGAGAGAAATATCAACCATCTTTATCTTTCACACACAAAAATCAAGTTTCCCAAAAAAGTTTGTTAGTTTGAACCAGGTCTATGAGATTTTACCATCATTTCGCATTTAATGAAATACTACTAATGGTTTCCAAGTTTTCAACGTTGAGTTTCAGACTACAGGAATATTACAACATTTTCCAAGCTTAAATATGAACTTTAAAAAGAGCGATAAACTAGATGTGAATAGAAATATCTAAATTTCTAAACTGGCTATAAAATCGTTATTGGGCGCCTCTTGAGGAAATGGCAAATAATTCATGCCTAGAACTTCTCTGTGTCTCTGGGAAAAACAAAAGGAATAGTTCGGGAATTATCCGTTACTGCCGGTCCATACTGAGAAACTTTTGACTTTTTGAAAGAATATTAATCATCTCTCTCGCGGTACGGTGTTTCCCGTACTGGGAAACTTGTTTTGTTAAATTATTCTTTTCATTCGTACAACAAATCAATGCAAATAACACGTAGTGTTATCAACAAAAGTTTCCTAGTGTGGACCAGGTCTTACGGGGTAGCACAATTGGAAAAATATGTACACGACCCAAATATTCATTTCTCGAATAATTTATCACATGTTTTCAAACCGATAACCGAATTATCGTTATATCTATTTTGAATCTATAAGACCTCGTCCACATTGGAAAACTTTTGTAGAGAAACTTTTTCTTAATTATCTTTTAAAGTTTTCTTAATATTTCCTTTTGTTTCAGAAACTATGTGTTTATTACATTGATTTGTTGTTGTACGAATGAAAAGAATAACAAAACAAGTTTCCGAGAACGGGAAACTCCGTACCGCGAGAGAGATGAATGATATTCTTTCTTACGCAAAATCAAAAGTTTCCCAAAAAAAGTTTCCTAGTGTGGACCGGTAGTAACTCAAATAAATAAAGTGGATATTTTTTAAAGTTTTCTAAAATAACTGCTTTATTGTTTGCAATATCTAAATAGATATAAAAAGATATTAGCTTAAAGAATTTTATTATTTTTAAATGCGCTATATTAGCAATAGAATGTGTAATTCTTATATTTATTTATTTTAAATTAAAAGTTTTCATTTATAATATTTTCTAATTTTACTTGTATATATATATATATATATATATATATAATATATATATATATATATATATATATATATATATATATATATATATATATATATATATATATATATATATATATATATAATATATATATATATATATATATATATATATATATATATATAATATATATATATATATTTTATTATTTATTGTTTTAAGCAAAGTTTATTTTTTGATTTTTAAATATTAATACAAAACTAAATTTCCTTATGGAATAGTATTTTATAAACATATATGTCCAATTCACAATCGATATCGTATCGTTGTAGCGTTGTATGTCATAAAAATTTTTCAAATAAAATTTTTTGGAACAAAAACAAATCAATAATAAAAAATCTTGACATACTACGATACAACCGTACAACACTGATTGTGAATTGAACAATAGTGTACATATATAACTGCAGTGTGTTTTCGCTCATCAGTTATATTCTGAAATGACTAATAAATATTATTGTTTGCAAAATATGGTTGTATTTTAATTGGTATATGTATTTATTCATATTTTGAGTGAAACTAAATTTTTACTTGAGATTTATTTTAATATTTTTGTTTACATTAGCTTGTTTACATATGTACACTGAAAAAAATCCATGCCTAATATATATGAAAAATGTCGTACATTGTACGAATCGTTCGTTGTTTCGCACCACGAAATTCTTTCGAAATATATACGAATTTTAGTATAATGCAAAATATTTTTGAAAACAATTAATTTGCATAAATTGAAAAAATGGAATTTTGAATAAATATGGTAAAATTTACGAAATATTAATTTATTCAAACATTTTTGTTCATTTTAAAATAAATTTTTTAATTTTAGTTCAAAATTATTCTCCACACGAATTTTGAATTTTTTTATGAAAATAATTCGAGAATAATATTATACTTTTTCTTAAATTTTATAAAAATGTTGTAGTTTTATTTAATCATAATATAATTAATATCAATATGTTTAATTTCGCTAAAATTCAAGAAAAAATATTACGAAAGTTTTTGGTACTTTCGTAAAAATAGAAAAGGGTTTTATTAAATAATATTTCGTATTATACACGAAATTTTTGTAAATATTACGGAAATACAAGTTAGGAATTTTTTTTTTCGTATAGTTGAGCATGGATTATTTTCAGTGTAGTACCAATACAAGTCAAAAATTTTCAGGTTTTATAGGAAATCTTTTTTGACATCTCCATTGTCCAATTATATTTATTTTATTTCATTGCTTAGTTGTTGTATATATCGATAATATATTTTTTCAGAAAGTCTTAATTACTTTATAGGTTTTTTAATGTTAAACGAAGTAGTCAAATCTATTGTCTATTGTTAATAAAAGGCTGCTATTATGCTATATTAAGAAGTCCCCATAATTTATACTTATCGATAAATCAAACATTTTAATGTTTATTTTAACAAAAATTGTATTATTTTTTTTTTGGCATCGGTTCCATCCACCTCCATTGGACGCTTAAACTAGCAAACAAAATTAGCTGATTGAGTATTCAAAAACGACTTTCGAGGATTAATTTTAATTTAATCCCTAATCCTTCACCTAAAGATTGGCTCTTAATGAAACATATAACTGTTTTACCATATATTTCGCATAAAACTTGCCCACGGGTTTATCTTAGACTGCATCTTTCCCAATTAACACATTCTAATCAAAATATCTTTAAATTATAACTGAATTTGAGAAATTTCTGATACTAATAATTATTTAATAGTTTTCTTTGCAACCTTTTTATTATAATCCAATTTCAATCTGTTAATTTATTTAATCTAAAAATTTAAATGGTGCTGCACATAGCGAGCATAGGGCAACATCCAAGAAATTCCATTAACTATATCTGAGCCAGACCGATCAGACTTAGCTAATGAGTTTTATGGTCTCTACCAAAATCCAATGAGTTTTCTATGGTACTCCATCATGTATCAAAGTAAAATTTGGGTTATAAATCCGAATGCAAATGGTTAATCACTCTTATTCTGCATTTCGATTACGTTTACGCATTCAGTTACGCAATGATCGAAAAAAGGTATTCCAACAAAAAAATGAATCGCAAGAAAAAGAAGAAGCAATTCCATTTCGTTTTAATGCTTTACGATTGTGTGTATTCCGCACTTCTATCGTAATTACGTTTTTGTAAGTTGTTTATGTGACGGTTTCGAATCGAAATGCAGAACACCAAAGTTGCCAAACGGAGAGAATTTCGATTCGAATTGAAATGCAGAATAGGGAACAATATGTAAAATTCGAAAAACTCAGTACCGTTATCTAACATCACACACTAAACCAATGCGTTAGTGAAACCTAAAACTCTCGAAGGCAGAGGAAAAAGGACGGCCTGATTATCTTTTAGAGATAATGACGCCCCACGATCTTCCTTCGTATTAATTATGAATCGGTTTTGTGGATTTTAAATAAAAAAACTTTTCGAATGTCTAATGGACTTCTATATCTATATAAATCCAGATATTATATAAATATATTCTTTAAAGGGTCGGAAAATTGCTTAAGAGTAGAAAAAAGCAATAGAAGTATAGAAGAGAATGAAATATTAAGTACAGTGGAGAGTATAAGAGAAGAAGGAGAGAGATTGTGTGTTAATAAGGACTAAATACTCAATCAATCACGGTTCCTGATGATTCAGACTTGCACTATATATCTAGTCAAATACTCGCTTTCCTTTAAGGTTCTAAGCAAATGTTTTCTAAAGCACAACAATGACAAAGGTGTTTATTACATTTTCCTCTTCTTCATCCTGACATCAATAGACGGACGATCCACGCAGTGACGGCGTACGTGGAATAGACAAATACTTTACAATTAGAAGTAGAATTGGAAGGAACATACCACACTTATGAGTATCCTTTAGTTTTACGCTTCTTTAAAACCATAACTTAAAAATGGCTAGATACCGGAGCATTAGTCATAGTAAGTTATAGTCACGATGTTTACTTAAACCCTCGTATCACGACAAGAGAATTATCCTTGGCGTTGTTTGTATACTTTGAGCCTTAAAGCCTGACAATAGCAAAGAAAGTTCTTCAGGCTTTCATTTAATAAATGTTTGTATAGTTGTGACCGTAATCCTGTGTGTCCACGCAGAATACGTGTCATTATACTAACCTCACACTTGCACATTTTGACGAGGAAGATCACCCCACCATTGTAAAAGAGATCCTCTCGCTCAAATTTTTGGGATAAGCAAGTAAGTCTCTCTTTCAATGCCGACTATTTCCGAGTAGCCTGCTACATAATGATGTGACCTCTGGAAGAGCATTCGGTTAAAGCTTTGACATCTATTTAACTTAACAAGTTAGGTTATTGTTCGGACATTTGTCTGTTAGCTAACGTTGTGCTTAGGTACATATACTTTTAGAAATTTTTGAAAAAGTATATTGATTTAAAAAATAGAATATTTTGTTTAAATGTCTACAAATAATTTTGATTTTATTTAAAACAGTTCTCAGAAGTCAGTTACTTAAATTTTTCTTAATTATAAATTAATTTAATTGGTATAAGGTGCAGAAATATTTTGTTTTCTAAAAATATGAAAATTATAAAAAAAAAATGCAAAGCATTATTTAAATACTTTGATTATTGTTTTGATACAAAAATGTTCCTTTTTTCCATTCAATATTAAAATTGAAAAGATATTTGTCATGACAAATGACAAAAAATATTACTATTGCTCTTAATAATTATAAAAATTTTGTTTTTGTTTTGCTAATTATCAGCACTGTGCGTTATTTTGAATGTTTATAATAAATTGTAATGAAAATACAAAATTTTAATGTTGTGTTTAAAGTTTTCCATAAAATTAAAACCTAGATATTCAAATAAATAAACTTAAATATTTTTAAGTTTTAGCACATTCAAACAAAAGTTTTTTTTCTTTTAGTAAAAAAAGCTAAAGCTTATAAAAAATGTTATTAAATTACATTCATAAAATAAATGCTTAAAAGCACACAAATACAAACTATTAAAACTATACTATAACTAAATACAATGGAATCTCTTTTAACTATTATGCCAAGATATTTCTGATATATATATATAATCATGATATTAGTTCTATTAAATATATTATTTATTAGCGTTAACGCCTTCATTTTCTTTTTTTCTTTCTTCACGTATTCGTTTAAAGGCCTCCGTTTTAACAAAGTCTACTGAATTATAAACTACAGTACTTTGTACTGGAGCCCTGGCTGAGGGATCAGCAGCTAAACCCAAACGTCCAACGCCAGGATTATTCAAATTACCCACACTCATACTTTGACGATTAATGGCCGGAGCATTTGCCACATCTAAATCGAAATATTGTAGTTTATGTTCATTTTTAGGTGGTGGTTGTATTTGCGGAGGTATTGCGTTAGTTGCATTAGATAATTGTTGCATAGCTGCATTAGCCGAAGCGGTACGCTGATGTTGTATGCTAAATACTGTAGGTGGAGCATTTACAGCAGTTGGTGTATTACATAGTGAAGCATTTGATGTATTAAATGCATAATTTGGTCTGGGTTGTCGTGGTAATGTTCTAGTTTCCATTAGATATGAAGTGTTTGATGTTTCAGCATCGTTTGGTAGCACCATTGAGAGTGGAGCACCTGTGGTACGTCGTGTATTATTACCCAATGTATTTGAATTGCCAATCTGTAAAAACGGAAAATTTGTTTTATAAATTTTATATAAAAAAATAATTTGGCAAAAAAAATCTCTTACCTTATAAGCATTTGGTTTATTTTTACGATCCACTGAAGGTGGTTTCAGTGGTATATTTTCAGTACCAACCAGACCAGCTGGTGCTTGTATTTGTGTGTTATGCAAACGATTTGCCAAATTGTCCACTTGCTGCACAGCCAACTGTGGTGGTTTAGCTGGTAACTCCTCGGGTGGCTTATCAGCTTCAATACTTAATTTTGGTTTTAATTTGCGGTTGACTGGTGGCAAATTTGTTTGTTCGATGAAATCATAACGAAATACATTACCCTCAATTTTACTGGGTGCTGCATTTGTATAACAATGTGGTCGCGGTAATGTGCGCATATTCGTTGACGATTGTGGTCCTAGAGAATGAGCCACTGAAATCACAGATGATGGTGATCCTGGCATAGTATCTAGGCCCGCCATTAAATTGGGTGTAGAAGCTGCTATAGGATTGGCCTCTGGACTTGTAACTTTTTCCAGCAAATGGGCCATATTATAGTAGGGTAGTTGATGTGAACGTGGTATGTCATAGCTTTCTTCAACTACAGATCTGGCATCACGCGGTCCTATTATAGCAGGTGAAGTATTTTCCGTATCGGAAAATTGTGGCAAATCTCGTGTTAATCTAAAAGTTAGATAATTTATCATGTTGATCATAACCGATTCGTTTTTCACCCTGTGAAATACATATGATTTCAAATTGTTTACTTACTTTTCATTTTCCTTAAAGTCCAAAATTAAATTGTTTTTATTTTTTAATACTTTTGCCAGTTTCTCCAAACAATCATTGGAATTTTGTGTTGTCATGCCTTGCTGCTCTTTTTTGACATCGTCAGGTAGTTTGGAAAAACGTTGTGAATAAGTCAAAACAAAAGATTCATTTTCCACCGAACTATCGGAAGGTCTTGTATTACGATCTATAAATAAAACAGACATGTTAGAAATTATTATTAATCGACTACTTTTGTAGATGATGTAAAAACTATATAACTAAAACACACCCATATTTTCTCTTAAGGGCATAGGATGTGCCCATTCGTCGTCATCGGTAAAAACACTTTCAGAATCTGAATCGGACTTTTGGCTACGATTTTTTGAAACATTAATAGGTTGTTGCTAACAAATAAAAGTAAAATAAACTTTTATAAATCTCGCAAAGAAAATATTATTTAATATCAAAAAGAAATTACCACCGTTCCACAATTTGTAATTTTGGGAGAGTACGATTGATCATTGGTTAAATTTAAACCAATATTATTATGACTTCTAGGTGTGTCATAAAACTTTGGATCCAAATTATTTAAAGGAGTTGAAGGATTTTCATTATCCAACTGTAATAAAAAATATAAAAATTTTTAATCAGAAATATAAAAAAACTAATATTATAATAATATACTTACCATAAATTTCGGACTACCCGAATAACATTCGCTAATGGGTATATAAGGTCCTGATGCTGTACTTAAAGCCGGTGATGGTTGTACGCTGTGCTGTTGAGATTCTGGTAGTGGTGTATTGTTTAAAACTAAATTTTCCGGTATCTTACGTACAACACCATTTGAACTGACTGATAAACGTGAAGTATCCTGAAATGCAGCCGCATTCAAGTACAAAGCTGCCGATGATGTATTCGATGGTGCTGTATGCTGAGCATTAGCAGCCACATTAACCAATTGTTGTTTTTCAAATTGTGCATCACACAATAATGTCTCGCGATTAGTATACTCTGTATTAACATAGGCACTATCATTACTATGCTGATATGATGTCGATGATGTGGACGAAGAAGCGTTTGTTAAATTTGCACTTGTAGTGGCTGCTGTCAGTGGTTGTTGTTCTACAACATTTAAAGGCCTTCTAAGAATGTCATTGTTAAAACTCTGACGAGTATTACTTGCATTGGTGCCACTCGACGAATTAATGGTTGTGGTAGTGGTATCATTTGATGAATTGGTGTGTGTGGTAGCAGCATTGTTTTGGTTACGATTATCATCTGTTAAAAAAACAAATAATGTTACATTTTAGCAATTTTTGCACATAGAAGTTTGTTTTTGTTTTTTATTTTTTTACCTTGTGATTGTTTAGTATCATGCAAATGACACACCTGACATATACAATTAACCCAATCACGCATATCCGTTTCCGTATCCGCTGCCAAATAATATGTACGTTTTGGTGTTTTAATATCAAACATAAATTGAAATTTTTGTTTGCGATTTTCCAAACGCAAACCACAATCGACTTGTTCACATTGATCCAAATCGATGACACCTTTCAATTTGCGACACTTACGGTCGGCATAGTATTCAAGGCAAAACTGTTCGGGTATCTCGCCTTGTTTCAAAGTAAACCAACGTCTACGCCAACGCTACAAAGGAATTGAAAATAAAAACAATAATAAATAACATTTCGCAACTTGGATCGCAATACATCATACACAAACAAACAAACACTTGTTACACATTATTATAAATATTATATTAATTATGATAAACTAAACAAAATTATTTCTATGTATTGTATACATACATACATATAACAAAAAAAAAAAACAGCGTAAACAACTATGTTAGAGTAGATAAAAAAGAAACACACAAAAAATATCGTATAATATATAGAGTTTTATTTCAAATACATATGTCAGGAATATTATTTTTTGCGTGCTTAAAACAAATTTGGTTTCCCCTTCCATTTAATAAGGAAGATATTTCTAGGTAATGCTGCTATTTATAACATATTGGGAAAACCCTAATTTATTCAGTGATTATAAACATATGTACTTATAAACATTCTTTTGAAATTCCAATATATTTTTTATTTGGCTTTTGTCCATTCTTTTGGATTGTGCAAGAGAATTCTAAAAATTTTATTAAAAAATTATATTTTTTAATTCGCAAGAAAAATGTCGTATTTGCTTTAAAAAATTAATATTTAATAATTTCTGTTAAACATCAGTCAAATTTGCAACAAACTAAAATTAATCAGTTGTAGTTCAGTTTAAGTTATAATTCAGTCCCAGTTCAGTTCTAGTTTAGCCCCAGTTTAGTTTCAGTTCTGTTCTAGTTAAGTTTTAGATTAGTTCTAGTTCAGTTCTAGTTCAGTTCTAGTACAATTCTAGTTCAGTTCTAGTTCAGTTCTAGTTTAGTTCTAGTTCAGTTCTAGTTCAGTTCTAGTTTAGTTCTAGTTTAGTTCTAGTTCAGTTCTAGTTCAGTTCTAGTTCAGTTCTAGTTCAGTTCTAGTTCAGTTCTAGTTCAGTTCTAGTTCAGTTCTAGTTCAGTTCTAGTTCAGTTCTAGTTCAGTTCTAGTTCAGTTCTAGTTCAGTTCTAGTTCAGTTCTAGTATGAACCATTTAATATCTACTAGATATAGTATCTATACCGATATTCAAGCCACCCTAAGTGGTTTTGTACGACATTTACTGAATATCAGACCAGCAAAAGATACCTGGAAATATTATTGCGGAATTAAAGCAAAAATCTTCACTAACTGCAAAACATATAGATTGACAAATTGATTAATTCACTATTTATTACAGCTTAGCTGCGAAACATAATAACTGGCGAATAACTGGCCACAATCCGCTTTACAAACTAATATAATATGAAATTTTAAACATTTTAACAACTGATCACATTAAAATATATCAAATTCACTATAGAGTTAACACAGATATATACTAAAACATGTAATAGGTTCTAAAGATAGAAGGAAATTTGTATATTTTTTTCGAATGCATTAAACACTTTTAGAGGTTGCTATAAATAAATATACAAAATACGCACAATGTCATGTTTATGTTTTTTTTCTTTTCTTTAAATTAGATGATTTACATTTTATCAGAATTTATCACAACAATTAACAAAACAAATATCAACGAGTCTATAAGAAAAATAAACTTTAACCCACAATAATTTAATAATGAAAACAAAAATCACGCTGTTAATATACATAAATCGTTGATAAGTTATTGCAATAGGAAAGGCGTGCAAAAAAATACTACTATGACTAATAACATTTTCCAAGAATGTAAATAAACTTTATATTGTTTGAAAATGTCGTTGTTGTAATATTGTCTTAAGTTTTTTTTATTACTTAATATAATATCGAATTTATTTAACAACAATAGTTGTTTTAACGTTATTAAATGTTTACGATAAACGAAGACTAAACTTATAAATGAGTTGTTAGTTGTTTAAAATGCAATTTTATACTAAACAGAAATTCAAATTGAAAAAATGTAAAAACATGCTATGTAGTTAGTGGGGATCGATCGGTAAGTTTGTGGTATTGTTAAACTGATATGCATACACATATAATACAAATAATATATAGAAGACATTAAACAAACGTACTGCAAAATAATATACTACAGAAACATCATCCATTCACCACCGGCACCATCACCACCACCACCACAACAACGTCATCATATCACTTATTGACATGACTGTCTGACCGACCAACCAACCAACCCATTTATATTTTTACTAGCCATATGCTTTGCTAATGTTGGTGGCAGCACGAGGTAAAAAGTTTTTTTTCACTATATTTCCTTTATGGTTTAAAACAAATTTTATGAATTAAAAGTAATTTATAGCCAAGTTAAAAAATTATGTTAATCGATCTTTGAAATATTTATCTTTTGAAAATGTTACTTTGTATGCAAAGTCAAAAGTTTAATTGAAATGGAATTTGATAAAATTGTAATGATGTGATTCGTAAATAAACGTTTTGTAGTTGTGGCAAACAATTAAAACAAAGTTTATTATAAAACAGATTTCAAAAAGAGTTAAATCTTAGAAGAATTTTAATGAGTGTCAATTATTATGAAAATTCTATCAGAGGTGTTTCCCCGAAGTCTAGAGTTTTAATATCATTAAAGGTTACCGTGAATTTTGAAAAAAATGTTAAATAAACTGTTTTAAATGTTTATTTAACACTTTTTTTAAATTTTAGTTTCACTGAGTGTTATTGTCCAATTAAACTTAAGTTATAAGTGAGAAACACAATTTACAAAAACAATAAAACAATGATTTCGAAAGAACAAAAACTTCATATTTTAGAGAAATTGCAATTTTCTGATTTGTTTTGTTTTATTTATTATTGTTTTAAATGTTTAACATTTTTTCCAAATTTGTTCATTTTACAAATGTATTATTTGCAAAAAACATCTGTTCATTGTTTATGTTTTTGAGTGAAAAGTTGGCAATACTAGCAAAGTTAACTGCACTTAAATCCATGATTGAAAAACACTATCATCAGTTAAAGTCCACCTATTTTTGTTCCAAGTTTAATCTAACAGCAAGTTAAGCCTTGTTTAACTGAGTAGTAAGAAACCCACCCTTAGTATATGCTTGTCATATGGAAATTCGACCAATAAAGAATCTTTGTATGTTCCATAGATTGCAAATACAAAATAATACTTATGAAGCACTACTAATGACGCTAGTAATGACAAGAGAGCCACTCTTTTGAACTAAATTGAATATCTACCGATAGCAGTTACCCAGTCCTTTACCTGATGTGATTGTGGCTTTCAAAGGGCGGGTTTCTTACTCCTCAGTTAAACTAGGCTTAACTTGCTGTTAGATTAAACTCGGAACAAATGTAGGCGGACTTAAACCGATGATTGTGTTTTTCAGTTTTAGATTTAAGATCAGTTAACTTTGTTAGTATTGCCAACTTTTCACTTAAAAACATAAACAATGAACAGCTGTTTTTTTTTGCAAACAATACTTTTGTAAAAAGGAAAATTTTGGAAAAATGTTAAATAAACATTTAAAACAATAATAAATAAAACAAAACAAATCAGATAATTGCAATTTACTTAAAATATTAAGTTATTGTTCTTCCAAAATCATTGTTTTATTGTTTTTGTTAATTGTGTTTTCTCACTTATAACTTGAGTTTAATTGTACAATAACACTCAGTTAAACTAAGATAATAAGTAACTTTACTGATAACTGAAAACACGAAATATATATTAAACCAGGTTTAACCAAAGAATGAAGATTATCTTTATCAGAAAAACTAGCCCTACGCGTATAAACCAAATATAAACACTTTTACTGATTAGTCAAAGATATTGCATTATTATAAAAAAATGATTTCATTATTTTAATTATCTGCTTTCATACAAATTAAATTCATGTAGTTAGTATTCACACGGCGTCAGATGATTCTTTTCTTGAATAAATATTTGTAAAATACACTTTTTTCTACAGAACAGTTCAAATTCAAATTATTTTGAATTGTATATAAACAAAATAATATACCACAATAACAGCCAGACGCCCACTTAAGATATTTGCAAAAGATAATCGACAATAACTATATAATATTCAAATAAATGTGGAAAAATCTATTTTCCTTATAAAAAAATGGAAAAAATTAATAAGAATATATATGTTCACATGTTGTTTAGTAAATATTTTCTTTAAAAAGAAAATATCTACTCTAAAATGTATATAAATACATGATGAATAAATCGTAATAAATATAAGCTAATCATTATAATCTAGTAGTGGTGTTATGGATAAGTATGACAAATGTATTATTTTGTTGTCCCTATTAATCATTTAATCAGCATGATGTATTAATTGATATGTTTATAACAACAAAAAGTATCCTTAGACACTAAGCTAACAATAAAAGTAAATTAATTATGATTAAACTGTTTAATTAATAAACAAGTTCGCAGTAAATAGTTTAGTTAATAGCTTGATATAAATGGTGTTTACAAATTAAAGCGTTTGGATTTAAAAAATTAAACAAAAGATTATATTTATATTAGCTTTTTAGCTTAACTAAACAAATCTGTTTTCTTTCTTTGTGAAAAATGATCGAAATTTTCAACAATTGAAAACGTAATTATTCTAAAAAGTTTATTGCAAATTAATAAGTTTTTTATCAACTATTGGAAACATTTTTTAAACGTAATCGCTAGTTAAATGAACAAAGAAATAATGATGTACGTATATACATTATTTTAAGCTTAAAACAAACAATTGGGTCATTATGTTAGAAAACCTCTTTTACTAATCGCACTTAATGATACTTGTGGTCGTGATAATCATTGTTTTCATAGTTATATTATTTACTCAAGCTCAAGTCCATATAAATACGTGTTTTGAAAGTATTCAAGTTATAAAAGAAAGTAATGTTTACACATATGTATATAATAAAATATGTCAAATGGCAAGATAAACAAATGGTCAAACACATAAGTAATGGAATGAAAATTTTCCAATTTGCACAAGTAATATAATATTTAAAGCATTTGAAATATGAAAACTATTTATATTAGTTTTAATGTATTGGACTTGGAAACAATTACATTATTACTTTTTATTTATAAATTAGAATTGTGATTGGTTTGGGTGGCTTTTTGTCCTTTAGACCAACCAAAATCTTCCATCACTTACTTTTAGTTTGGGAGTATAAAGTCATTTTGAAACTCGTTACAAATTGTGTTTGGAAGAAATAGTGGATATGAATAAATACTAGATTAGAAGAGGAAGTTAAAGTTATCTGAAAACTGCAATGAAATCTAACAAAATTAAACCATAAATCTACAACTAGTTTAGTTTAGTAGATCGTTTTAACATAGCTTTGAATTAAGAATGAACATTTTTCGATATCTGCATTTATTTAACTGACTCATTATTAGCTTTACTACTATTTCATTCATAAATTAAAATAATTTACTTTAAGAGCACACGAATGAATGAATACATGCTTAATTAAATGAATAATTATTAATGTAAATAATTTAATGCATATACAGGGTTGGCAGATATGTAGCTACTTTTCTTCAATGTTATCAAGTAAATTCACAAATATAGCCATTCGTTAGTAAAAAGTTAATGACATTATAAAAGATTTCTTTGGCATATATAAAATTCTGGTCCAGGATGATTTTAAATAATAGTTTATAAATTGTTTTATAAGTTTGCTTAGTTACTTCTGTAGCTAAGACTTAACTTGACCGAATCGAAGATTCACAACGCCAACTCTAATTTTCCAGTACGACAGGCCTGAATACAAATTCTACTTTTTTGGTTCTCCACCATAATCAAAATTAAAAACTTAGGTTAAGTTAACACGATTGCATATGGTCAACATGCATATCTCACGTCACACATTGGCCAATGAGGTTTGAAGGCAGAGCAAAACGGATGGCCTGATTACCCTTAAGCGAAAATGGCAACGACACATGATGGTCTTCCTCCACCCAGAGCTGAATTACGAATGAAATAGTATTTTTAAAATGGCGAGTTTTAAATAGATCCAATTCCGCTTTACATAGAACTACGTGGTCAATGTTGTAGAAGAAATGAAAAGAATTTGTTCAGGTCGTTTGTTTTATGATTACATTATGCACCAACACCGATTTGTAAAATAAACCAATTTTTCTTTCAAGATTTTTTTTATTTTAAATACCTATGGGCATTTCCACGAAAAGGTATACCAGGAATGAACAAATAAACATGCTTCTAACTATGGTGTCACCCAATAATCTATCGTACATTTATCGCCAACACATCCAAAACATTCATACGATTTTATTGCTATGACTAGAACTATATACCCATGTACCCTGATTCATTCTGTATCTTATTATTTTAACACAAACAGATACCTATTTTCTGTGTGTTATCTGCTGTCTTTTTGTCAGCAACGAACTTATTCCGATATACTACTCACTTATGTATGTATGTGTATAGATTTAACCATGTCCTTATGTTGGCATTTTAAAATCACTTTTTAGAAGAATCCAAATGTCCTCGAGATTAGAATTTTCTAAAATTCTGACTATATTTCAATTGATCTTAGCTTATATATAAAATGCTCTTCCGAAAGTCAAGTAAACATAAAAAACTTGATTCATAACATTTCCCATCATAGAACCTTCACTAAAGTACCTACTTAAAGATAAAAATCTTTCAAAATGTAATACGAGGTTCCTTATATTGTTTGGTTATAAAGTAATAAATATAATACTTAATTACTTTAGAAAAAATTGCTTAGTATTTGAACAATAGAAATAATTTTATTACCTTTGTATTAAATAGAATAATTCAAAAATTTAAAAATACTTATGCGATAGAATTACAGTACCATTTTTATTTCGAAACAAATAACAATTTCCATGCCTGGTATAAATATCAAAATTCGCCATAATTTGCCATTTATAATTTGTTATTCTATAAACAGACAACAATAACAACAAAAAATAAATACGGTTCTTTAATTTGTCTGTTTATATAAATATTATGAGTCAGTTTTCATTCCTAATTTTGTACTTAATTTTAACTTTTATTGTTTACTGTTATTAATTTTTTATTATTATAAAACTTTTCTATTTAGATAATTAAAGGAAAGAAAATAAAAGAATAAAGAAAATGAAATTCAATAAAAGGAACTTGATACTTACAGCACGCCATATACGCTTCGTGGGCGGTGATTTGATCAACCAGCCCTCATAGTAGATTTCTTTGTTCATATCAATTTTAGTATGTTTCCACAATTTTAAATCAATTTTGTCGGTTTTTATGGCTTTTTATTTACAAAAATATATAAAAACTTTGTATTCTTTCAAAAATTATTAGAATATTTTCGCCTTTAATTCGTTAATCTCCACCCAAAAAAAAATACTTTTTTTGTCACGTCGTATTTCTTTCTTTTTTATATTCGTTGTTTTCGTGTCACAGGAAGTTGTAAACTTTGTATTTTCTTATTTATGCTAGTGACTTGTAACTTATTACAGGTATTTCAAAACAGAAACAAATTTATACAAATATTAAACAATATTATTTCATAATTTACAAATATATTAAAACACAATAAGAACAAATTTTTCAACAACAAAAGGAAAAAAACACAAATTCTCGAACACACAAATGAAAAACAACTGAAGAAAACATAAAAAATATGAAACAGAGTTACCTACCTTCTTTATAATACGGTTACGCGGTTGTATAATTTGGGCATATGAATTAGTATTTAAAATTACAGTTGAGTATCGATTATGAACTTTATATATAAATGTACTTATATATATCAAACATATCAGCAAGCATATGGGTAATTTCGTGAAAAGTGACCCTACTCAGTAGTAATTCTGGTATGAGTTGAGCAAAGGACTTGTGCTTTCTTTGGAGTAACTTCTCACCCGTACTAGTTAGCACTATAGGATAGTAGGCCACACAAAAATGTTAAGCTCTATTGGTCATGAACTGCCGGAGTTAGAGTTGGGCATTTCGGTCATTCATTAGTTCTATTGCTCAACGGAGTTTAGGTAGGTATTTCTTCTATATTTCTAGAAAATATGATTTTTTATGTTCTTTTCAACATCGGCCTTTTTTAGTTTTGCTCAAGAAAAAGTTTATACCTTTTTAATAAGTTTGTGTCCCTATGTGCTGCGTCGAATGTATATAAAATTTATATTATATTCCAAAATTTATATTATAAATATATACGTTCATAAGTATATTAGAGTGGTCACGAAGTGGTAGTTTTTGATTTTCCCGCCAAAAATAAGAATTTGGTTCATTCTATTAAACTATTTCTTAAATTAGCTATTGTGTTAGCTATTCAATAAGTTACATTTTTATTTAATACAACTACAAAATCGTAATTAAAAAAAAAATTAATAATATATTATTAAAGATGTTCAACAAAGCCGCCTTAAGTTAAAAAATTTTCCGCGGCGCTGCTTTGAATTTTCTTCAGCGGCTAGACTTAGTCGGCTTCAAGCCGAACCGGCGCAGGTCTCTGACCGGCATTGCCTGTTTTTCTTCAATTTCGCATAATTTCATTTTTTCTGCTAACAAACTACCACTTGAAGTGCACGCTAAATATAAAAAAGAAAGAATAAATGCTAATTAAAAATACAAATTATTAATTAAAATTATTAACTGTGTCAGAATATATTAAAAGAATTGTTGTAGAACTCAATAAAGCATACGTTTTATATTAAAAAATAAAGTTTTTCACTTGTGAAAAAAAAACGATTGTGTTAATTGTGTATACTGTATAATAAAACATGGCGACACAAGTTACAAACAAATCAGGAACTGGCTGGCCACGCCGCAGTAGCCAAGGACAAATGGATAATGGCACACAGAAATTTAATCCCAACCAATCGTTGACGATAAATAGGACAATAAATTTGTAAGTAAAAAAGCTAGAAAAAGTTAATTATTTTTGTTGTATTACACTGGCAAAAAATACATTATGGGGCACTGCCACATTGGGCGCCCAAAGTTACCAGGTTTGTTTTTCTACGATTTTCTTACTATCGATAACATTACTTTTTATCAATTTTTAACATATTTTTTTAAAACGTCGAATTTCTTTAAAAACCATCTTCTATAATTGTCTACTGTACAGCATGCATGAAAACAATACTTTTGTAATGTAAAATAAAAGGTTTTTGGACTTTTTCAAAAATATATCTTGACAGAATGTAAAACCAACATCAATAATGGTTTGTATGTTGTTTGTATAATTGTTAGTTTTTACATTTCCTGTATAACCGTTGTTCAGGCGGGGGAATGCTGATTTTGCAAAATGAAAAAATATACAATTTTAAAGTTTTAACTGGTTTATAAATCGTTTTATATTGAGATTGGCCAAACTGTATTGTAATAATTTCAAAAAGTGCGGGAAAAATGCATATTGAATAATAAAAATATTCAACTGGAAAAAGCCACCTTAATAATTATTATATTAGTGCTTAATTCCGAGCAACGAAATTGGGTTAATTATAAAGGGTTAGTCCATAAATCCATTGGCCTTAGTAAAAAGAGTTTGTTGGGCAGTTGATTATGTCGGTGGAAATCATGAGTACCATGTCCACATTTGGAACTTGTAGCATATTGCTCTTTTCCGATCTCAGTTAACCTTTAAACTATTGCCGTAATTTGATCTTGACAAAATTAGTTACTAATATATCTTAGCTTCCGTATAAGGCTAAAAAAAACGATAAGATATAATACAGTTGATATTTCTCACTTTTAACTCTTTTAAACACTTTATAAAATTAATAATATAATTACTTTACTAATGATTTTATCTCTTTAATTACATTTTCATATTTTATTTACGCTTTTCCAGATATCCACTTACAAATTACACCTTCGGTACTAAAGAACCACTATTTGAAAAGGATCCTTCAGTACCCTCTCGTTTCCAACGTATGCGTGAAGAATTTGATCGCATAGGTATGAGACGTTCCGTCGAAGGTGTTCTTTTAGTACATGAACATGGTTTGCCACATGTTTTACTATTACAACTTGGTACCACATTCTTCAAACTACCAGGAGGTGAACTTAATGCTGGCGAAGATGAAGTTGAAGGACTTAAGCGTCTACTAACAGAAGTAAGTAATAAAAACTATTTATCACATGTAGCAAGATGAGAATGTAAACATCGAAGATTGCATTGCAATCAAGAGATAATCATGGAAAATATTGTAAAACCAAAATGAAATTAACATAAAAATCTTTTAACAACCAAATATTGTTAATTAGTTTAAAGAACCAAATGCTATATTATGGAGAGTTAAAGAAACGATGAGAAAATTAAAATGTTTATTTTTTTGTATTTGCTAATTAAAAGAGAAACCATTGTATTAGTGGTGGTGTTGTTGTTGTTGATGTTGTTTTGTAAATTAACCCCCTCTACTACTACTACTAGGAGCAGATCTAATGAAAACTGAAAATTGTATTAAATAATTAATTATTGTTGTTTTATAAAAATCACATTGTTATTGTTATATTCGAATTGTAATTTATTTAGACTTTAGGACGTCAAGATGGTGTTAAGCAAGAGTGGATCGTTGAAGATACTATTGGCAATTGGTGGCGTCCCAACTTTGAACCTCCACAATATCCTTACATACCACCGCATATAACAAAACCTAAGGAACACAAACGTTTGTTTTTAGTACAACTACATGAAAAGGGTAAAGTTTTTTTTAAATTGTATTTTCATTTCTTCCTTTATTATTATACTATTATTGTTTGTTAATGTTTAGCTTATAAGTCCAGTCAAAAAATAAATAGTTGTATTAATTTTTCTTTCTACCATTTGCCTCAGCCACTTTAATTGTAAAATTGATTTTGAACAAAAACCATTTTTTTTCATACAGTTTTTTTTTATAAATATTTTCTTAATAATGTAATACAAACAATGTAAATTTCACTTTTTGCTCATTAAAGTGATACAAATTACTTGTTAAACATACACTTGATTATTTAAAATATGTATAGTAAACAACAAATGCTTTTAGGGCTATTTTATTATTAAAATAAAAACAATTAAAATAATATCCAAATATCACATCACACTTAATGTTTGCTATTTTAAAAACTATGTATTTAACTGATCTCTACATACATTTAAAGTTAAAATTTAAAAACTGTGTATGTTTTTCCCATATTTTCTCTTTAAAGTGTTTTTATTTAAGGAATCTTGTATTTCTTATTGAAAGTTCTTTTTATACTTTCCATCCACATGGCCAATCAAATTCTTTTTGTTTTATATTTTTTTTCTAAGCAAAATGTGTTTTAATTATTGTGAATATGCCTAAAAAAATTGTTCGCTAATGGCATATGTTTTAGAAGACTTTCTTTAAATTGTTGTAATAATTCTGTTCAAGAATTTGCATTGGCTATCAAAACTATATACAACTAAATATATCTATTTGTTTTTTGTGAATTATATTTTACAAATTGTATTTGTACCATTTACCATAATGTAATGTGGCTTTAAGTTGTTTGTCACATAGTATTATCATAGGAATATTTTGTAGAAAGAAATGTAATAACATACATTGCGTACAAACGTACACACATAGATTTATTATAAACTAATCAAACAAAAAAAAAATATGTAAATTTTATTATTGTATTAAACAAATGACGTTTTATATAAGATCAATTGTGATGGAAATTTTAAATGCAATTATAGTTGTTTCTTTTGTTTTTAAATATCCAATAAACGAAAATAGTTGTTAGTGGAAAAAGTTATAAATTTAAATTCTTAAGAGTTGTCATAAAAATATATTAGTTAATTGGTTATTTCCAACGAAGTTTTGTTTATTTCATACAAATAAAGTTTTTATACTTATAATTGCTTCCATTTTTTCCACTCATCTACACACATATAAAACGTTATTTCTCTATACAAAATATTGTTAAATTAAAAACAAATAAGAAAATAATGTAATGCATTTTCTTTTTAAACTAAAATTTCAATAATTTTATTAAAAAAGTTAAAAAACAAAACTTTTGTAAATATATAAATTTTGCATATTTATAGGATAATAAAAAAAATACAATGATAATAAAAAAAAATTAAAACAAAAATATATATATATTTGTTAAAATTAACCACCTTATATTTTTATTTATTTTTTTGTTCAAAAATACAACATATTAATATTGTAGTTTTACATAATTATTGATAAGATACAAAAACTTACCTTTAAAATTTCAATTAATTTAAAAGTAATGAAAACTCAATTTATGCGTTTTATTAAAAAATAACATTTAATTTTTATTTATTTTCAAATATTTAGCTTTGTTTGCAGTACCGAAAAATTACAAACTGGTAGCGGCGCCTCTATTTGAACTCTATGATAATTCACAGGGATATGGACCGATAATTTCTTCGTTACCACAAGCGTTATGCAGGTGAGTTTATTAAATTTATTAAAAGATATTTTCTAATGAGTAGAGCTAATCTATTGTCTAATCTAGTCTAGTTTATAGTCTACTCTGTAGTCTAGTCTATTGTCTAGTATAGTTAAGTGAAAATCCTGCTTTATATACAAAAATGTTAGTTGAGTTATTTCGGATTTTATCGTCCAACTTGGTCTAATCTATTGTCTAGTCTATTGTGTACTCTATAGTCTATTCTATAGTGTAGTCTTTAGTGTCGTCTATAGTCTAGTCTAAAGTCTAGTCTATAATCTAATCTATAGTCTAGTCTGAACTCTAGTCTTAAGCCTAGTCTATAGTCTAGTCTATAGTGTAGCCTATTGTCTAGCCTATAGTCTAGTCTATAGTGTAGTCTATAGTCCAGTCTATAGTCTAATATAAAGTCTTGTCTAGTCTATAGTCGAATTTATATTCTAGTCTATATTCCAGTCTATAATCTAATCTATAGTGTAGTCTGTAGTCTAGTCTATAATCCAGACTATAGTCCAGACTATAGTCCAGACTATAGTCTAGTCTATAGTTTAGTCTATAGTCTAGTCTATAGTCTAGTCTATAGTCTAGTCTATAGTTTAGTCTATAGTCTAGTCTATAGTCTATTCTATAGTCTAGTCTATAGTCTAGTCTATAGTCTAGTCTTTAGTCTAGTCTATAGTCAAGTCTGTTGTCTAGTCTATAGTCTAGTCTATAGTCTAGTCTATAGCCTAGTCTATAGTCTAGTCTATAGTCTAGTCTTTAGTCTAGTCTATAGTCAAGTCTGTAGTCTAGTCTATAGTTTAGTCTATAGTTTAGTCTATAGTCTAGTCTATAGTCTAGTCTATAGTCTAGTCTATAGTCTAGTCTATAGCCTAGTCTATAGCCTAGTCTATAGTCTAGTCTATAGTCTAATCTATAGATCAGTTTATAGTCTAGTCTATAGTTTAGTTTATAGTCTAGTCTATAGTTTAGTCTAAAGTCTAGTCTATAGACTAGTCTAAAGTCTAGTCTATAATCTAGTCTATAGTCTATTCTGTAGTCTAGTCTATTATCTAGTCTACAGTCTAGTCTATAGTGTAGCCTATAGTCTAGTGTATAGTGTAGTCTATAGTTAAGTATATAGTGTAGTCTATAGTCTAGTTTATAGTTTAGACTAAAGTCTAGTCTATAGTGTAGTCTATAGTCTAGTCTATAGTCTAGTTTATAGTTTAGTCTAAAGTCTAGTCTATAGTCTAGTCTAAAGTCTAGTAAAAGGTCTAGTTTATAGTCTATAGTCTAGTCTATAGTTTAGTCTAAAGTCTATTATATAGTCTAGTCTATAATCTATAGTCGAATTTATATTCTAGTCTATATTCCAGTCTATAGTTCTATCTATAGACTAGCCTAATGTAATGCATAGTGTAGTCTATAGTCCAGACTATAGTCTAGTTTATAGTTTAGTCTATAGTCTAGTCTATAGTTTAGTCTATAGTCTAGTCTATAGTCTAGTCTATAGTCTAATCTATAGTCTGGTCTATAGTCTAGTCTATAGTCTGGTCTATAGTCTAGTCTATAGTCTGGTCTATAGTCTAGTCTATAGTCTAGTCTATAGTTTAGTTTATAGTCTAGTCTTAGTCTAGTCTATAGTTTACTTTATAGTCTAGTCTACAGTCTAGTCTATAATCTAGTCTATAGTCTAGTCTGTAGCCTAGTCTATTATCAAGTCTATAGTCTAGTCAATAGTCTAGTCTATAGTGTAGTCTATGGTCTAGTATATAGTGTAGTCTATAGTCTAGTATATAGTCTAGCCTATAGTCTAGTCTATAACCTAGTCTATTATCTAGTCTATAGTCTATATGTATTTCGAATATTCTGAATTAATTTAGAATTTTCAAGTCAAACAATTTTAAAATAAATGTCGCAATTTTGGTTTTTTTTTTTTTTTAAATTAATTTCAACATTTCAAATTTTTTAGTATAAATTTGTTTGTTTAATCTTTTATAGGTTTAATTTCATCTACATGTGAGTAGAGTGGGAATCTTCCTCTACCGCATCAAATCATCCAGAAGAATGCTATAATGATAAATCTCTCGAACAACAATTACCACAGCAAACGCATACAGATGTTTATAACGATTATATGGAACATGATGTGCAACAACATGCAACATTATTGTCAAACTTTAATCAACACCACCATTCTTATTGAACATTTCAAAATTTAATTATTATTTATAAAATATTAATTATTATTATAAAAAAAAATAACAAAATAATAACAAAGAAAGAAAGCAAACAAATAAAACTTAACTTTATAATATTTAGATTTTAATTCAAAGAACCCTTAAAAAAAATAATAAAATTTCCAAAATAAAGTTAAAATGCTTTACAACACACTGTTTTTAAGAAAGATGTTAAATTATATGATTAGAAAAGAAAAAATAATAATAATAATTATACATACTTACTTGAGTTTATCTAAAGTAAATAAAATTAATGAAAATAAAGACTTACACAAAAAACGCAACTATTTAGTTCAATAAATTCAAATAAAATGCCGTTTTTTCCAATATCTGTTTTGTATCATTTATTTAATTAATAGTTATAAATGTAATTAATACAAATTGATGAGAATTATTTCCTTAAATATTATTAATGTGCTGTTTGTTTTTATTTATTTTAAACATTTAGATTTTGTTAAGAAGATAAATTTTATATTTTTGGTTTTTCTTTTAAATTTGATTTATAAATGTTTTTGTTTTTTTTTTGTTTTAGAGCATATAATCTTCAAATAGTTTTTCATATGTCTGATCTCTGTAAATGGAAGATATAGTTAGATATATATTTTTGTGTTTTGCTTTTTTTTCAATGATTTTCTATTTTGTGTGTGTGTGTGTGTATGAGTATTTGTTTAAAAATTTTACTATTTTATTAAGTTTATTTGAATTTTTCTATTGTTAGTTAAGCTTTAAAGCAAATCTTACAAGGCAAATAAAACTTTAAATTGTGAAGTAGATTTTTTGATTTTTTAAATTCAAAATTTTGAATTATGATGATGTTTTTTTCATAGATGAGTTTTATATTAGTATGTATTGATATAAAGCCTAAAGCTATTTGCTAATATGATGTTTGTTTACATAAAGCTTAAGAAGTTTACTCCATTATACGAATTAACAATCAAAATGTTAGAATTTTAATGCAAAATACCCTGCATATTCGTGTAAAATGTGCTCCTCAAAGGACTAAAACTGGGGGGATCTACTCCGTATTTTGATTCGAAAAAATAACAGGTTTCCCTGGATTCAATGTAATCCCAATATTTTGACAAAAAACATACTCCATTTAAAATTGTCCTAGATGAGGACATGAACATTGTTAAAAAAAGTACACATGATTCATGCCTGCATTACATAGGACTACTAAACGGATCATGTACTCCAATAATGTTTACACACAGCACTTGGGGTATGGATAAAAACACCTTGTTAGCTACATATAACATGATTGGTCGGTCAGTAATTAATAATGCTGCTCCAGTGTTGTTGCAAGTAGCATGTGGCGACGAAATTTTCCTACCACTCTCGATGGTGGTTAAGTTCAGAGCAGTTTCTTAGATGACAACAGCCCAAACAAGAGTTGCACCTTAATTGGATGGACATATGGTGCAGTCGGTTCTGGCAAACTGTGCCGAACCAGGGTCCTGAATTTAATTCAGGCACGGAGCAAGCGGATGCGGAGCAGCAATGCCGGAAAATGTTCTTCCGCAGCAGAAAATTGTATTGTTGTTGCCATCCCTTTGCCGAATAATACGAGTCATTCCGGTGCATAGAACCGGCTGTTGGGGAATGCTGCTACAGTGTAATCACCTTCGCTTAGTGATACCCAATGAGCTGTCTACAAATTAGTATGAGGAAATGAAGGTTCTCCCAGTCAAGAAACACAATGTCATGTTAACTAAACAGTTCCTTTTGGGATGTCATTGCAGGAGTCTTTCCAACATTACCGCCAAACAGTTGGATGCTCCCCCGATGCATGTCAGAAATAATCTGCGTATATACAAGGAAAACATATGCAGGATCCACTGGATCAGTCATTAAATATGTCAGCTTTGAACGATAGTCGAAGAGACGCCCTAAATTCCGCGGTCGCAGGATACCGCATTAATGTCGGAAAAAAACCTGCCGCTGAAAACAAAAGCAGTTCTGAACCGACTAAGATCGGGATGGAGCAACAGGTTTAATGCCTACTGATCACGTGTAGACCGTGCCGTACCCAACGAATGTCCTGCATGGAGTAAGGGTGCTTATGACACACATCACACATTCAACTGATCAGCCCACCCTACTTCACTCCGAACAATGGATTTATGGACGTATTCAGTAGCGCCATTTGTAGGCCTAGGCATTGCTGTAGAATAAAGTATTATAATCGTTGGATCAGTCCTCTAATATGGCAGTCTTGACGCCATAAATTCCGCGTTCTTAGCACAAGAACAGTTCTGGAACGACTAAAATCGGGATGGAGCAACAAGTTAAATGCCTATTGTAGACTGTGCCGTCCCCAACGAATATGCTGCATGTGGTAAGGGTGCTTATGACACCCACCACATATTCAACTGACCAGCCAACCCTTCTTCAATCCGACCAATAAATTTATGGACGTATCCAGTAGCCCAATTTTTAGGCCTAGACATTGATGTAGAACCCTTCCCCACAACTAGATTATTGTATAGTTTTAGCTGTTACAACAATAACTTTTGCAAGGTATTTACTCCAATAACTTCTGCAGGTTATGAATACCACCTTGTTCCCGGTTCAAATTTATAACATTGTTGCCATAAATATTTACTTATTTGTAGCAATAAAATTTGGTATATTAAGAGTTTTTTTTAAAACGTATAATGAAGTAAATTTCCTAAATATGAATATAAATTATGATTTCTTATATATTATTTTATATAAACATGTGTGTGATTTTATATAACAATGTGCGTTTTGTTTTCTCCAGAAATAAAGGAACAAATTTAACCGATAAATAACAAATAAAGAAAAAACTAGTGAAGTGTGTTAAGCAAATAACTAAATAAAAAATAAAACCATAAACAATTGAATTGTAATGGAAAATATAATTAAGAAACTAAAATAAAGGAACTTTTAGGTGTTGTTCACAAAAAAGAAAGGAATTTCATATAGGAGTGGGAGAGATGCTTTCAATAGCTAAACTTTATTTTGTGTGGGTTATATTTCATTTTTTTATAAATAAGTAATGTCCTTTAATCATGCGATATGTTTTGAAGTTTTGTTTTTTTTTTTTTTTGGGGTATAAGTGTCAGTGTTATTTGCTATTATATGGAAACAAAATGCAAAATAATTTACGAGTTGGGAAACATAGACCTCGTTTCTAAAAAGAAGTAACTGAAAGAATCAGTTATATTACACATTTCTTGCTGAATGTTCTATTACAGAATTCCATGCCTATTGAAAGTGCTATTACATATACAGACCTATTTTGAGTAATAAACTCCCTAGGAGTTTACCATCACTAAAAACTTGATCTCCATTAGATTATCAATTGCCTCAATTGTTGACAATTTCATTTGAGCATTTTGTGGAAATAAATGTTAAGATTTACTTTTAACCAATTTTTTTGATATAAACATTTTGCTGTTAAATCAAATTGAAAGATTTCTTAAATATGTACTAAAATATATCGTTATGTTATCTTAAACAATATGTATTTGTATATATGTATGTATGTAAATGTTAATGTTTACTTTTCTCTTAGATAATATGTATAAATAATTTACCACAATTTATTGTGATAAAACTTTAAATCATAATAACCCTGATCGGTTAAACCCTCCCCTGACGAAGAAACCGTCGACATTGTTTCCTCATTGGCATTTGGCGATAATGGTTGTTTGCCAATGGGACGATTGATTTTTACCACACCGAAATCTTCTCTTAACTCTTGATCAAATTCCATTTTTGTCGAAGGTGTTACAGCCATACCCACACCATACGAACGATTCTTCATGCCTGTATGCTGTTTGCTTAGATGGAAAGTGGGTGCTGTTTTGCGATTTTCCATTTCGAATACGGATGATGTACTTTTCGTGGGTTGGGAGGGTGTATTAACTAATGAATTTTGTTGGGACTGCGTTGACGATTCATGTTCGTTGGCAGCAGCAGCAGCAGTGTGATCATTAATATTTATTTCAAGTTCAGCTGTGGCATCTGTAGCAGAAGCTATTGGCTGTTCTTGATCTGCCTGGGTTTGTAAATCTTCATCGACTTCATCATGTGTTTGTGGCTGTTCAACGTCGTGTTGAGTTTGTTGATGATCATTTATATTTAAATTGTGTAAATTGTCATTAACAATTTCAACTGAAGGTGATTGTTTACTATAAAAAAGTATATTGATTGAATAAAACAAATTACATTTTGAAGTGTTTGTGTAGAATAATTCGCTATTTTCTCTAAATGTGGAAAATAGTTTAATTTGGTGCACAAAGGCCAAATTTTTAAGGATAAACAAAAAAGGACATTCAATGAAAGTAAAATGGAGTTTCATTCTCAATTGATTATTAGTTTCTGTATTGTCATTTCATTGTGCCTTAGTAGTCTAGAAAGTGGAATTTTTAAACTTTTTTTCTTGAAAATTTCTGACTAATTTTATAAACAAAAATAAAATAACAAATAATTCTAGAATTTGTTTAAGTTATAAATTTATTAAAATTTTGTTTGCTAATAAAATGCCATTTTTTTAAATTGAAATTTATGTAAATCGAAAAGGGCGCTGAACTTGTTTAATTAAGAAATTAATTATAAAATAAATTATTAAAAAAAGTTAAAATTAATTAAAAAACAAAATGGTTAATGATTGTGCTGCCTCTTTAAATGCTATTTTGATATGTTACAAATTAAATACTTAAATAAGTTTATAGTTTAAAACAAAAAGATTTCTAATAAACATTATAAAAAAAGTTAATTTGTTTAAAATAAAAATATACATTAATTTAATTAGGGAGTAAAATAAAACAGCTACCAAAGGTTTGTACAAAATGTCCAGTGAAAGTTATGATATTCTGAAATAAAAAAATTTAAAAAAATAATAAATTATTAAAAAATAATAAATACTAATAGTAAAAAAATTAAAATAAAATAATAAGTAAGTAGGTAAGTAAGTAAGTAAGGAAGTAAGTAAGTAAGTAAGTAAGTAAGTAAGTAAGTAAGTAAGTAAGTAAGTAAGTAAGTAAGTAAGTAAGTAATTAAGTAAGTAAGTAAGTAAATAAGTAAGTAAATAAGTAAGTAAGTAAGTAAGTAGTGCTCGCCGATATGCAGGTGAATTATAGGTATGAAAAGGGGTCGTAGCCAATACCAATTCGAGCTTATGTTTCGATAGTCCGGTGGCTTCTTTGGACAAAACATTTCTACGGGGAGTTTAGCGTATATGCGTTTGGTGTTTCCTACCAATGCTCTTTTCTTTAGGCGAACGTCATTCATGTATACTGACGCAATGGAAGGCTAGAAACAAATCATCGGACATGACTGATTGCAGTTACAGAATATGTCGAAAACTTTGAAACGCTGATCCCATATAAAATGCCTTGGTACACGGATGGCAATAACGGAATGTGTAAATTGGATTAGAAAAATATGGCGCTCAAAGGACTTTAAACATTTACCTATAGCCAGAACACAATTAGGACGATAACAGATGATAGAATTAAATTTAAGACAGTATTGGATTGTAAGAAAGCTTTAATTGATTATTCTTCCAGAGATAAGCTTTACACCATATGGGTACCATGCCACTCGGGAGTTGTCATCAACGAGAATGTAATACCTTTAAAGGGAAAGGAGCTCGAGGTAATTAACCCGATAAACGTAAAATCATTCGACGTAACTAAAGTCGAATTAAATTAAAGGCCTTTTGGAAAACTGAAACGTTGAGTAAAACCACAAAGATTCTATGGGGTGACCCTAATGAGAGCAAGACGAGAGTCTGGGATTAGTACCCAGCAAAAAAGTTTGAAAAACCTATGAATTTTACATTAGCGTGTCATTGAGGGGATGTTGTTCATTTTTGGCAACTCTGAACTACATCTAATCTTGGTTTAAGAAGCTGTTAAAATCCGATATAACACATTCTTTTAATGACACTCTTATGAAAATTTCACTGGTTTTCACCAAACCTTGATGTACTTCAAATATGTTGTCTGTAATGACTTATCCACATCTCTTTTCTAACTTTTAAATTGGTTTTCATTTGTAAGGAAATATTTGGTTTATAAAAGTGAATAATATGTAAACGCATTTTTATATGTGATTAAGATGTAGTTTGTAAAGTAGTTTGCTGGGTAAGAATTACGAGCACATCTATACAAAATTGAACGTGCGAATTTAGATGAATGTAGAGCAATTGGAGAGGACAGTGAAACTCTAAGGCATTTTCTTTGCCACTGACAGACATTTGTCGAAGGTAGATTCAAGTATCTTGGAAGCGAATATTTAAATTTGATGTAGTAAATTCATATCCTTAACCTAACAATAATTTTTTGCAAAATTGACAAAATTTGAAACGATTTTATTTAATCGATTTCTAAATTTTAAATTTCTTTTATTTTTAATTTTTTTAGACAAGAAAACAAAAACATTTAATTAATACTTCATTAACGCAGATCATCTCTCTGACAGAATGAGTAAAGAAGAAATAATAAAATAATGATTGGCATAATGAATGAATGAATTAGTAATGAGCTGTTTTTTTAGAAATATTCACATAAAATGATTTAATATAATAAATTATAAAAAAATGCAAATAAAAATAATATTTTTTAATGAATATGATTAGAAATAAGATGATATACTGCTACATACATACGTACAAATATATTTAAAAGAAATAATATCAAACATACCTTCCCGGTTCAGCACCGCTATTATTTGCTGTCGTGCCACTGTGAATTATCTATAAAATGAGAAAAAGAAAATAATTATAGACATTAAACAATAGAATAACTGGTTTAAACTAGTTTTTAAAAGAATTATGGCAATTTGTTCTTTAACATTATCAATAGATTCGTACTTAAAAAAAGAAATAAAAAAAAAGTAATAAAACAGTTTCACTTTCATAATAACAAGTGGAATAAATTTAAAAAAATATAAACATATATACATACAAAACATACATACATATGTATTTAGAAATAAGTCCATGTTTAAGTAAAACAAACAAATATTATGTATGTAATTATTTGTATGAACTACTTAGGAAATGTCCTCCTTAAAAAAAGGAGTTAATTTTCTTTTTGTTATATGTAAGTACACTGAAAGAATTATACACAAAAACATTTAAGAAATTTATATTTAAGTGAATTCTTATAAAAAACTCTATTATTACCCAAGATTTTCATTTTCTACATAATGTAAATAATTAAAATATTAAGAAAATATACAAATTTTATTAAGTTTCATGTATTGCGGTTAAAAATTACATTGTTGACAAAATGTCAATAATAAATTTTCTTTATATATTTTTTTCATTAAATTTATAAAGATTTTGTTATATTTACTTAAAATTTCTATTGTTTACACCATGAGTTGAATTTTTGAATTTTTGTGACCATTTTCAAAAATTTTCTTAGGTTAGGTTACGTTAGGTAAGGCTCGGCGGAGTTTTTTTGTTTTACTAATATTTTCAGATGTTTACATTATTTACATCATGTTTAAAAAAATGTTTGTAACTTTTAAGGAAATTTTACAAAAATTTCTTATGTTTTCGAAGAATTTTTTAATGTAACCCAAAATGTACATTATTTACACAATGTCAACAATTAATATTTTCAATAAAAATGGTAATTGTATCGTTTACACTATGTCAATAATTGATTTTTTGAATATTTTTTGACTATTTTCAAAACTTTTTTTTAAATTTACTAAGGTTTTGAATTATTTACCTAATGTTTACATGATTTGAAAAATAAATTTTTTATAACTTTAAAGGAAACTTCACAAAAGTCTTCAAAGATTTTTTTAATTGAATTCAAAATGTATATTGTTTACATATGTCAACAATTAAAGTTTCTAATAAAAAGGTATATTTACTTGAGAATTTTATTGTTTTTTTTTTAATTTTTTTTTAATTTTCAAAGATTTTGAATTGTTTACATATTGTCAACAATTAAAGTTTACAATAATAATGGTATAAGTACTTGAAAACTTTATCGTTTACAATATGTCAATAAATGAACTTTTGGATATTTTTTGACTATTGTCAAAACTTTTTTTAAATTTGCAAAGATTTTGAATTATTTACTTAATGTTTACATAGTTTACATGATGTAAAAAATATTAAGTTTTAACTTATAAAGAAATTTCACAAAAATTTTATGAGTTTTTTTTTAAAAATTCTGAATTACCCAAAATTTACATTATTTACATAATGTCAACAATTGAAATGTCTTGAAATAAGTATTGTTTACACTATGTCAATAACTGACTTTTTGTATAATTTTTGACCATATTGAGACTTTGAATTTTTTAAATAATATTTACATTGTTTACATAATGTCAACAATTAAAATTTCCAATAAAAATGTTAAAAACAGAAATTATATTACAATTTGTATGATTTTATGTATTTCTATAAAAAATTACATTGTTTACAAAATGTCAACAATTTTTTTATTACATGTAATTTATAAACTTATAAATTTGCAAAATTTTTTTATTATATACTAAAAATTTACACTGGTTACGCGATGTCAATAATTGAATTTTGTGTACATTTTGACAATTTTTGGAAATTTTCGTGGTTTTACAGAGTTCTCATATTTTTGACCTAAAATCTAGATTCACCCCTATTCTGCATTTTGATTACGTAAGTTGTAAGTTGTTGTTTATGTGGCGGTTCAAATTGAAATGCAGAATTGGGGCCATTGTTTACATAATGATAACAGTTCAAATTTCCAATAAAAGTTAAGAAAACATAAAAATTGTATTAATGTATGAAGCTTTTGTTTATTTTACTAAAAGTGTACATTGTTTTTTTTGTTACATTTACTTGAAATTTACATTCATTACACCATGTTTAAAATTAAATTTTGTGTATTTTTTTAGAACTTTTAGAAATTTTCTTGATTTTACAAAGATTTTCTATTATTTACCTAAATTTAACATTGTTTACATAATGTAAAGAAATCGATTTTTTATGTTTTTACAAACATTTGTTTACATAATGTCAAAAAAGATCTAAAGATTTTGTATATTTTTCTTTCAAATACGCACAATTTCTCAAGCTCACTAATTATTCTTTTATATAAACGACTGTTATGATAGTTATGACAATAACAACGAAAAAATATGTGCAAAACTATTTTCCTATTTAAATTTTCCACAGGAAAATTAAATTTTTTTAGTGTACTTTAAACATTATTTTTTTTGCTAAAATGATAATAATAAATATTACGGTTAAGTTTAAATTTTTTTCTTTCAACACATATATATGTTTTTGTTATTTGAAAGAAGAAGAACATCCACAAAAACACAAACATTCATACGAGTAAAACAATGAAATTTCCTGTTGAGCTACAATAAACATTTTTGTGGCCCTTTTTGTTTAAACTGTAACTAAAAAGGAAGAACAAACAAAAAAAAATTACGAAAAGAACAAACAACTTAAGAAGAATAACCCACTTGGTTGACTGCTGACAGTTTATTTGGAATGGTTTGGAAAAAGGAATACAGAAACATACAGTTCAGATAGCAAATCGTTATGTGACACGCTTACTTATACCAAAATAAAATAATAAAGAAAATTCTTTAAAAAAATGAAATAGAATCTAAACAATAGTGAAAGTAGTTGAACTGTTTAAATTGTTGCAGAATATAAAGAAAGTTATTTTGGCTTTAAGCCAAAACCTTATATTCTATGGGACATTGTTTTCTGTTTTTTTGCCATATAATTGTAGTAAAATATTTAATATTTTGTAAAATGTTTTCAGTACATTAAATAGTAATTTTCAAGAATAATTTAAGTTTATATCTATCTATCTATCTATCTATCTATCTATCTATCTATCTATCTATCTATCTATCTATCTATCTATCTATCTATCTATCTATCAATCTATCTATCTATCTATCTATCTATCTATCTATCTATCTATCTATCTATCTATCTATCTATCTATCTATCTATCTATCTATCTATCTATCTATCTATCTATCTATCTATCTATCTATCTATCTATCTATCTATCTATCTATCTATCAATGATTAAATATTTACATAGAAAAAATTACATTGATTACAAACCCATTGTTTATTCAAATATTAATCCATAACGCTATTAATTTTAAAATTATTTTTACAAAATATCAATAATTAATTTAATAACAAAAATACAAATTAAAATTTTGAATATTCAACAAATTTGATAAAATAAATAACAAATTCAAGTTGAGCCTGATGGCGTGGCATGTTCTCCATTATTTTGTACTTTCGGTGACATATCATGGCTAACATCTGCTCCACGTACCAAATAAATAGTAGTCTGACAATTTGGACAAGTTGTACACATTTCAGGTTCTTGATTTGTTAAAGTATTATTGTAAATTGTAGTTTGAGGTTGTGTGGTATTTTGCCGACCGTTTCCTAGTATTCCAGTATTTTGATTTTGTGTTATTTGTTGCTGGTGCTGCTGTTGTTGCTGATAATCCTGTTGCGCGGATACAGAAGACTTTTTTTATTATAATTAGAAAACATGTTTTGTAATTATTTAGACAAAAATATGTTTAAATTACATGATTAATTTGATTTTTTGCATTTATGGTTTGTTGGTTATTTTGTACTGATGGCATAGTTCCAGCTGCACTGTGAACTTGAGATTGCATTTGGATATGTGATGGTGTCATATTTGCTGCTGCATGTTCTTGATAATTTTGTTGAACTTTTAATTGAGCCTGTGAAATTATTGGATTTGGTACAGATCCTTCGGCTGGAGGCTTAGGTGGAAATGAATATTATTTGTTTGGATGTGATTTTTTCAAAAGGACAAAACCTAAGTAAATCTAACTTAACCTTCAATAAAATTATAAATCCAAGGATATTACTTTGTAACTCGATTTGAAAGCTAAAATTGTTCGAGTGTGTATATTCAATGACACAACTTTTCGAATGCCTTCAGTTTCGAATCGAAATACAGAGTAATACCACCTTGTATTCATTCAAGAACTATTAATATGGTTTTTAATGCAGTTTTCACTTACAATTGAATGCTGTCCTGCGGCGGGCACATTGGTCATATTAAAATGATTATTTTTATTCAAAAACTATCTATAATTTGGACCATAGTATTGTCTATAGTCAACACCATAGTCTGAACTATAGACAAATTATAATCTACTGGGTGTATAACTTAAAACGGTGGGATTTACGCTTTCTTTAAGGGAGCATATCTGTTTAACTTTGCACAATTTGTAGAGCTTGAAATCGGTGTAGAACACCCGGTTATGAGAATTGTATAGTAGTAACTGTTACAAAAACATCAAAGCTGTTGAAAACTGCAACTGCGGCCAGACATGAGTGGTAATGGTCCATTATGAGCGTTGACACAATGCAATAATGCATAAAAGCTATTTTCAAAGAATTAGTTTGGAAGTTTAGCCCAACGCTTGACCCGTCTGACTACCAAGATGAGCAGTATTTTAGCACGAAATATTTCCAGTAAAAAAAGAAAGGAAAAAGATCATTCGTTCAATACGTTCGCAAAATTTTTAAAATCGTAAATTTTTTAAAGAAGAAAGAAAAAGGATCATTCGTCCAATACGTTCGCAAAATTTTAAAAAATCATTAATTTTTTAAGTTATACACCGATATTTAAATTTTGACACCTGAATAATAATAAAAAACTTCATATCAGCCTTCCAATTACAATTAATTGTAATTAAGAAGTAATAAATCTAAAATCTGCAACGTATTTTAATTTTCGTAAAAATCTAAACCAAATATTACCGAATTCCTAGAAAATAGAGGTTTTCGAAAAATATTTTGCTTCAAATATTCCTCATCCACATCTTGTAGACCCTACAAAACTAAAAGAGTCTAAACTTTTTCATTAATATAACACATTTCCAAACAAATACCGATCTACGTTCCACAGTTTGTTGCTTATTAGGCAGTTTACTTAAAGCATCTAAAGGATGCTTGCGACCCTATATTATAAAAAAATTTCAATATTATATATTATAATAGAAAAAGATCATTACATTGAAAATACTTACATTAAGTTTAGCTTGCTCAGCCGCTTGGCTGGGAGTCAAACTTATTTCGCTGGCATTTTTCTTCTTTAAAATAATTTTAAAACATAACATTATTTATACACTTCCGAAGCAAGAGAATAACATTTCCCTTTTTTTCTTAGTGCGAAAAAGTGGAAATGTTATTTTCAGTAAAATTGTAATGTTGCTCACCATGACTTGTGTTTTCGAGGAACTTGTGGTAACACGATGACCATTGTTTTGATAATGCATAGTGTTACTACGTTTAGCTTCCATTTTTAAGATTAGATTTTTTATATAAACGCACGTTTTTTATAAAATATATTTTTTGTTAACAGATTTGTTTCAAATTTAAGCAAAATTTATTTATTTAATACAATTATGGGAATAATTTTTATTTAATCTAGTTGTAATGTTGATATTTAAAGCAAATCATATTTGTTTGCTATAAAATTTTGTATTTTTTTACTAAAAACCAATATTTAAAAGAATTAATTCCCTTAACCTATCTGATCACAGAATGGGTCTGCTAGGTTACTATTTTCGGCATGACTTATCGGATCTATATCCGAAAGATAGATTCCTATATTCGTGCGACAAACTACTTTGGTCAAGGAAACCAGAGTGATTAGGTCGAAGTGTACTAATACGCCGACCGTTTTCTCTCTTTTTGGGTATCACCAAAGAGATCAAATACTGGTCCCAAGTGTGTCCCCAGTGATGATATCGCGAGGACGACCTGCCTACCTAACTATATGTTTTTTAAATCGAATTAACTTTGGACGAATTATCAGTCTTTCAAGTTCAATTCGGATATTAAATTCCTTTTGAATGATAAAAATTTGGGTTTGAATTCAATGTAACTAAAACTATAAAACAAAGTATAGCAAGTAGTCCGATTCTCACATATAGGAAATTACTCTCTCACATCACTTTTTCACTAACACATGTTTAGAGTTAGGTACTGCTGTCAATGAGTCGGACTACTTGTTATACTTTGCTATAAAATTTGAAATATTTTAATTCTTTCGCATAATTTCTATTTAACAAAAAAGTGTCTGGATAAATCGTATATTTTAATAGATAAGTATGAAGGTTAAGTTCGAAAGACAGCCGCTCCATACACAGCTCACTTTTTTTTGGTATTAGTGTCCCTTTCTAAAGCTTATAACTAAAACTGGCCTACGAGCTTCATAGTATAATGCCCTAAATTGAGCTTTTTCACACAATTCGATTTTGTAAGAGAGACATCGATGTCCTCATACTTATTCCTAATTGCGCCTAACTTGTTGTTACCAGGAACTAATATTATCCTGGAATTTCTCTCTATTCTAATCTTTGATTGACCTAGATGTAGTAGAGGCAATCACCAGATGACCTATAACAGTTTTTCTTTTCGTGCTTTCCTATAGCAGTTTTGTTATAAGTGCAACTCTGCTGCGGGTAGTCACCTTGAGTCTTCAAGAGCATGGGGGTGAATGGCCATCTTCGATCGCCTAGCGATCACGGGTAGTCACCTTGAATCTTCATGGGCATGGGCTTAAGCATCCTAAGGATATGAACTAATAGCTACCCTGCCCATACCTCACAGCTTTTGTTCTCTATGTTAAGAGCGTATGTGGGGTAAATGGCCATCTTCGATCGCCTAGCGATCACGACTTCAATTTGATAGCGTATGTTCCATTAGTAAGGACAACTACTAAAAACATTGAAACATTTTGTCGTAAACAATTCTTCAGATTCGCTGACGAATGTAGTGTCTTCCAAGCAGAGATCCTAGCGATCTGAAAAACGACTAAACTGATACGAAATAATATCGATCCGGGGACAGTTGTGACAATTTATGTCAATAGTCAAGCTGATCTCAGAGCATTGGCGTGCCACACGGCACATTCGCGCCTGGTAGTAGATTGTAGAAATGCCTTTAGGCATTTCTACATTTGGTCGTAAACAATTCTTCAGATTCGCTGACGAATGTAGTGTCTTCCAAGCAGAGATCCTAGCGATCTGAAAAACGACTAAACTGATACGAAATCATATCGATCCGGGGACAGTTGTGACAATTTATGTCAATAGTCAAACTGATCTCAGAGCATTGGCGTGCCACACGGCACATTCGCGCCTGGTAGTAGATTGTAGAAATGCCTTTAGGGATATTATCATACTGTTTGCCATTAGATTGTGTTGGGTGCCGGACATGGTAATGAGGTTGCGGACGAACTAGATAGATTAGGTTCCTGAAATAGTAAATTGGATTGCAATGTATCAAAGGCCCTATGGCCAAAACTTGATATAGGAGCTTCCAAAATACTTATAGGACCGGATATACACAATCTAAGAATTCGTTAGGTATGCTGCTCAGTCAGTCAGTAAGAGGGACAACAATTCACAGAACTATTGTAGGTTATGCGAGGATAAGGAGGAAAGGGAGTCGATCGAGCATATAATTTGCAACTGTCCTAGGATACAGAGCCTCAGGTTGAAATGGCTGAGGGTTATATCTATCTTTATGCCTTTTTCCCTCTGGTTTTTATTTGTAGTATTTTTACTTTTGTTTTCTCACTTCTTGAAGGGAATCACAATGGACCTTGAGGTCTCCGAGTCGATATATATAGCGCAAAACCCTTCATAACCCAATGTCAAAGAACTGAACAATTTGGTTTGTAACTCTGAAATAAAAGTACGTGACTGTGTAGTTAGATGTTGCTACTTCGTAAAATCCTCCTATTCTGCATTTCGATTATGTTTCCGCATTCAGTTACGAAACAAAAGAAAAAAGTTATTTCAGCAAAAATTGAATTCCAATTGAATAATATTTAATCCCAGTTTATTCATCCTAAGCTTAAAGATCTAGAAACTAGGTTCTGCGTTGAATCGGAATATAAAGATAATTTAAAACATTTATAACTTTTAATTAACAAAAAGTTTGCAGTCGTTTTTGAATTCTATTATAAAATCAAGAATTTTTTGTCTGAAAATTTAATTTAATATTTTACAAAAATTTAACTTATCACAAACATATATTTAGAAAAAGTTTAAGAAAATAAATTTGTTAATATATATTTTATGTTAATAATAGTTAAATACCTCGGCCATACTGCAGGTTGGTCTTCTGGCACCATAACGACCCACCGGTGATATCTGTGTTATCTGTGTACTGAGATTAGGAGCATCTAATTGACGTTGTTGTGAACGTTTTTTATTATTATCATCACCCAAATATGTAGCACCAAAAAGTTGTGTGTTAGGACTATGTTTTTATTAATTTTTAGTTAGTTGTTTATTGTAGATGTTTGATAAATAATTTATTTAGATTTTAAATTTGTTCATAATGATGATGAAGTTGTTTTGTTTTTTTTTTTGGTAGTAAATAGATGTAACACATATGAAATATAAATAGAAAAAATAAATAAATTTATTAATATAATATGTTATAAAATTAGTTACTTTAATAATATGTATATAAAGTAAGAAACTTAAAAATATTAATTTAAAGAAATATTATTAACAATTATTAAATTGTTAAGCAGTTAATTGTTGTAGTGTACATATAAAATATTTATTATTGATGTTAAATATAAATTATTAATATAATCATCAAATTGATTTTAAAGAAATTTATTATATTTTAGTTTTTTTTATTGTTTTTAGTTCCTTAAGTTTTTATTAATATTAATATTAAAATAGCATGTTGCCATCTTGATATGGTCAAGTTTCACATGTAAATTAGTTGTTTTATTTACTTTCGCCAAATGTCTTGTAATATTTCCGTTTTAATCCCAGTGTATATGTAAATGCATGCACGTGAAAAGGTACAAGTACTTATGCATAAACACATACATACTTATAATTATATATCACGGCAGTTAGGTGTTTTTATTATTTTACACTGTTTTCTTTATAGAAAATGTAGGCTAAACAACTAAAGAAAATAATGCTAGTTTATAGTAAAATCGTAAGGTTTACATATATATATATTTACTTTGGAAATTATACATACGAAAGTGTGTTATTTATAAAGAATATTGTTGTTTTTTGGGTAGTTTATTTTTCCAGTTATGTATACGTGAATATCGAAATATTTGTTTTACTTTCTTAAAGGTGTTTTATTACTAACTGCCAGCCATTCATATGTTTGAAAAACTAGTTCTTACAAAGTTTTAAGGACTTAACCTTATATTTTTTTTGTTTACACTTATATGTTCCAAAGGATTTAAAAAAAATAAATGTTTAATAATTCTATCTGTTTATCTATTTATCTATCTGTCTATCTATCTATCTATCTATCTATCTATCTATCTATCTATCTATCTATCTATCTATCTATCTATCTATCTATCTATCTATCTATCTATCTATCTATCTGTCTATCTATCTATCTATCTATCTATCTATCTATCTATCTATCTATCTATCTATCTATCTATCTATCTATCTATCTATCTGTCTGTCTATCTATCTATCTATCTATCTATCTATCTATCTATCTATCTATCTATCTATCTATCTATCTATCTATCTATCTATCTAACTATCATTTATATATTTATTTATCTATCTATCTATCTATCTATCTATCTATCTATCTATCTATCTATCTATCTATCTATCTATCTATCTATCTATGTATCTGTCTATTTATTTATCTATCTATCTATCTATCTATCTATCTATCTATCTATCTATCTATCTATCTATCTATCTATCTATCTATCTATCTATCTAATTTTGCGATGGCTAATTATGATTAAAACGCAATACAATATCTGGCTTATGCCTAGAACTTTTAAGTTCATTCATAATCCTATTAGGGAACTTCTTTCTTTCTTGATTACCTCATATTCCTTTTGATCCAGCCAAGTCTAATTATTTTATCAATAGCACCCTATTGAATAATAAAATAAAATTGAACTGCGACAAATCCTTACTTTAAAACAAAGTTTTCAAAAAAGTTTGAAAGGAAAGCAAACTCTGTTGTCAGAAACCTTAGTGGTGTTAACGTATTAGTAAAATAATAGTTTAAATCATGTTAAAATGTATAAAAAAATTATTTTATTAAGAGATCACTTTAAGAGTTTGGCACATAATTTTTTTTATTTTACAAATTTCACTAATTGTTTAAAAGTTCTTGTCATGAACGCATTATGAATGATCTAAAATTAAAGTTATGTAGTAATAATTTGTACTCTTTATAACAATATACCCTTGCGAACCAAAATGTTTTAGTTTTTCTATCAATTTTATGACACGTTAAAAGATCAATATGTAGGAACTGATTTCTTATTTTAGTTTAGGAACTACACTAATATTTAATATACATAATTGTTTATAGGTTTGTAAATATAAATTACCTTAAGTAAAACTTGAATGAATTGAGGCATAAATAAAAATGTGTGAAAAGTTTAAGGGTTTGTTCTGTTAGTTTTCATGACACCCAAACATGAAGTTAAGACGTCTGTATGTATGTATTCCATACATATAACACTTGACATGAAACGCGGTTTTTAAAAACAATATTCTTAACACACGTCAAGTTTGTTTTTTTTCTACTTTTTGCCCCCATTTATTATTTTCATTGTACATACACATACAAATTCAACATTTTGTAAAGGAACAAAAAATATTAAAAGTTCCTTAATATTAAAAACAAAATTACAAGGGAAGTCAAAATGACGCATACAGTGTAAACTTGTACACATAAACTATGGTTTTCTTATTTTAGATTTTCCTAAACATTTAGAGGGTAGGTAGTGTAGTGTAGTTATAGTAAGTCAACAAAATGTGAGTAATATAAATTTAAATGTACTTACCTATTTGTGATATGCATGCCACCGTTTGTATGTTGTTGTTGCTGCTGCTGTTGTTTATTGCCATCATCAAAGAAACCCTCATAGAGTACGAAATTATTAGACTGCGGTATGGTACGTACTAGACCATAATGTTTCTTTAAGAAACCCAAGAGTTTCTCTGACGGTCTATCCACTGAACATTTGACAGGTGTCCAATTTTCATCAGCCAACATGGTTTCGAAGAGATCTTTACCCAAACCAGCTCTTTGACGTGATTCGTGTATATAGAAATCCAAAATAGATGGTGCATTTTCTACTTTACGTGTCTGTCCTGTTTCATCAAACAAATATAAATCTTTGGTGCCCACCTTAAGTAGACCTATGACACAGCCACTGTGAAAAAAAAAATTAAATAAAAAAAATATATTATTAATGAGTTTAAGGCAGGGCGTATAGTAATTGAATTCAATTAGTTAAAACAATTTGTCACAGGTCAATGTCTGATATAGTTTCCAAAAAGAAACCTTCCTTCCTATCACTTGAAACGTGCTGTTAGAGTGTGTTGTGTTAAAGTTCTTAAAAAAGAAATTATAATTAATTTCAAAACACAAGTATTGGTAAAGAGCATTTAACGGAAACAGGACATGTTGAGGAAATAAATGTATTAAATTTTTTGATGAAAACACGTGTTAAGATTTAATAGACCATTTAATTAGAAATAAGTTGAACAAAATTTGGTTATAAGTAATTTAAAAAGTATTTTGTTGTAGTTACAAAATAAACACAATACTATCAAAGTTCGTATACAATGAAGATCCAAAAATAGATTAACAAAACACTTGAATAAGAACTAAATAACATAAATAAAGAAGAGATATAATAGAAAACAGGTCGATAATCAGAAAATTTACCAAGGCGATCCCATAAATAATACAATGTAAGATGTGCCCTAGGTTAGGTATTGAGGCAGTCGGCCATTTGATCGACTCACTTGGGTTCTAGTGGTACCGTTGTGATCTGATCTGATCAGATCCTGCAAAAAAGAAAACCAAAAGCTTAAGGACATTATATGTCCGAGATTAATATGATATTAAACCAGCCAGGGGCACGTATGAACGATTCTATTTTATAAACGTCTATATTAGATAGAGCCGTTCATGCAATGTTCGACTGCCTAAAAACTCAGTTCTGATATCTGCTAGGGCAGGACAGAGGCAGAGGAAGTGTTGTACTTCTGCAATAGTCATTGTATGTAAGATTTAGTCTTTTCACCTATAGTACATAGCCCTGTTAGGATGGCTACCAGTATACGAAGTCTCATCCTAGACAGCCTCATCAAACAAAATGAACTTCTCTCAGGTCGTTCTTGATATTAAGCAGTGGGTCAGTGATGACCATCTGGTCTGAGCAATCCCCTAAAGATCATGCTGAGATGTGCCCTATGTGACCAAAGACCCCTTAGGATCCAGTCCTATAAGTATCTTGCTAGTCCTCACAGCAAGTGTTAAACATAAGGTCTTTGATGTTGTTTACTCCGTTTTATTATTTTACGGATTTTCTTAAATATCAATCTATAATAGGTAAAGGTTTGAAGCTAATCCAGTTAGTTTATTCGCAACCTTATTACCATGAACATCAGCATACAACACAGTCTAATGGTAAACAGACTTTAAATGTCCTGCAATCTACCACCAGGCGCAAATGTACCGTATGACATGCCAACACTCTAATAGCAGCCCCCTTAATCAGTATGATGCCATATCAGTTCCATCGCTTTACAGATCTCCACTTGGAAGACGATACATTCGTCAGCACATATGAAGACTCATAGAGACTTAGTAGAGTCCTGTACACACATCCGCTACAACATGTTCTATATGTAATAACTAAAGATTGATGTATTATGCTGCTTGTGGCGTACTTCTAATGGCACCAATTACGCCAAGCGAAGCACACCTTTGAGTTTTATTGAACATCTTCTGATATTAGTCTCTCCTCTAAACCTTACACCCGCTACAAAATGTTCTATAGGTAATAGATAAATATTGATGTCCAATACTTCTTGTGGTATACTTCTAATGGCACCAAGAGAAACACACCTTTGAGCTCAATTGAACATCTTCTGATAACAGTCCCATCTCAAAACCTCCCAACAGATAATGCTCCCATTAACATACAATATGTAAATCCAATGTATAATATCTAATTGCCTAATCCATTTATTCTTTATAGAATTCTTGAATTTGTATAAGGCATAGAGTCCCTTTTTTATTCTTTTCTAGATATTTTACTACCATGAAAGTTACCAGAAAGCAAAACCGTTTCAACAGATGTAAATTATTCTTTCTAAAGTAAAAAAACAACAGTTATCGGTCTAAAGTTTATTGTTTTCCCTCTCTCATTGATAAAAATCACATTACACTGAATCGAGATATAGGGGCAGGAGACATATTTTGTTAGTATTATGTAGCAAAGGACTGGATCCAAATGGTATTTGATAGATAAGTAAGTAAAGTATCATCTTTATCAGGTTTAGGGGATATAGAAAATCTAAGATTCATTTTATGAAATACGACTTGGACTAAGGTTCCACATTTCTTTATGTTACCCGCTATATTATTTTCCATTAACAAATGTGTAATAAATTTCTATAACTTACTTTTTACCAGCATTTACATCGGCCATCAGATAAATCGTTTGATTCTCGGACATCCTTAAACGTTGTGCCGTCGTTACCGGTTTACTAAGTTTTTGGGCACTGGCCGATAACTGACCCAAATGATCAATTATCTCTGACATTTTTGATGTAGCATCTCTGCAATGTATAAAGAAATGATCATCTAAACTTTACGAGAAACACCACAAATATCACATCTGAAATAGTATATATTTTAATACTCACAAACATTGTCGACGATCTCCACGAAATGTATGCGGTAATAGATTCGAGGTAACCTTAACAATCGGTTGGGTAAAGAGAGGACTTAGATCAAAACGAAATTCCACCATGATGTCTTAAGTACGTTTTGTTGTACAAACTAAAATGATAAAGAAAATAACTTAATGCATATAAATTTTTAAAGACATTCAATTCAAATAAATTGTTTAAATTTAAATATGTATATAGTACAAAAGAAATATCTCATGCAAAAAATTGCAATTTCAGCATTATATTAGAAAAAAAATAGTTTATAACATTTAACGTTGGAAGGAAATAATATCATAGCTGCTGCTGCTACCTACAATTTTAACAACTTAAACCATATTTACAACAATAAGACCCAAGGAAAATATATGTGGAGGGTTAATGCTGATTTGAATATAATTTCATGAAATCATTTTTCCAACACAACATCATGAGCGCGTAATTCATAAGCATTTGCCACAAGCTTTATGTACATATAATATTGGTGGTGGGGGAAACAATTTATGATTGACGTAACCCACTCAAATACTCATACAACTAGACCTAATAGCAAGTATATATTAAAGGTTAGGTTGATGGTTGTATATCGTTTAGTTGTTAGTTTTTTTTTATTACCATTTAATTTAAAATTTTTCATTCATTGGGGTTGGCTTGGGGTAGCAGCAATACTAAGCTGAGGTTTTTTTTGTTATTTAAAAGGTATGCACGTAATACGCCTATTATAATTTTAATATTTCATAAATGTGATTTTCTATATTAAAAGAGCATTGAACTTGCACAAATTAGACTTTGAATTAAAATGACATGAAATGGAACGGAAAACCAAACATACATATGATTTGATTGCGCTTACTGTATTATTATTTAATAATAATGTCATAAATTTTGCATATATGATAATATTATAAACTTGAGATTGTTATAAAGATAATATATAATTTACCAAAATCCTATGTACATATGATGTGAATAATCTAAATATGCTATTGTATTAATTTTTATACCCTTCACCTTCGTGAAAGGGTATATATAAGTTTGTCATTCCGTTTGTAATTTCTTTAATATAATTTTCCGACCCTATAAAGTATATATATTCTGGATCCTTATAGATAGCGGAGTCGATTAAGCTATGTCCGTCTGTCTGTCTGTTGAAATCAGTTTTTAGAGGACCCCAGATATCGGCGAGATCCGAATCTTCAATAATTCTATTAGACATGCTTTCGAGAAGATCGCTATTTAAAATCAGCAAAATCGGTCGGTAAATAACGGAGATATGAGCTAAAATCCAAGACAACCTCTGAAAATTTCACCAAAAATGCCATATTTTTCCATGCTTTGTTAAAAAAGCAACAACAACACTGTATATTAGAAAAAGATTTACACGTGTGTGTAGATGTATTTGATTTTATTCAGCTGTGTATTTTTTGTACGTTTGGATGCTGTGACGTCATTGCGTTGTTAATTTTGTTTTTCTGTATTTTTCGTTATGTATGTTTAGATGTCTGTTGGTTTAGATGAATTGTGTATTTTGTGTTTTATTTCGTTTAGCGTTGTTGTTCTTTTTGTTAAGCTTTTGATGTAATAATAATGTAGTCGGGAAAAAAATTAAAATTTATAAAAGATGTTTAAAATACACTATGGTGAAGGGTATATAAGATTCGGCACAGCAGAATATAGCACTCTTACTTGTTATTTTGTAAGAATGTTATAAGTTTAGGTTAAGATGCGTTATACACCGTTATACTCGAAGACAGACAAGCAACGAACACTACAACAAGACAAGAAAATAAAAAGTTAGGTAAAGAGGGTAGATGAATGGAAAACGGGTCTGTGTCCCCCTATAAAGCCCAGTCAAAGAAGTGAATAATTCCCTTGACAAAACCTAGTAGACTGACAGGGTTAAATCCCGCTATTTCCCCCTATTTCCCAGCCATTTCAGCCTGAGATTCAGTATTTTAGGACCGATCTTTTTAGCTGTCCCACTTACTAACAAATTTTCTAACTGAGTAGTCAGAACTCTTAGAATGCATCTATCCAGTCCTTTGAGTATTTTGGTAGCACCCATATCAAGTTTTGGCCAGAAGGCCCTTGATTTTTTGCAATCCAATTTAATATTCCAGGACTGGTGGATTATATTACTTATTCTCTAGAATATCAACCTATTATAATGACAAAATCCTTTTCCTATCCGTTATATAAAGGTTCGAACCGAATCTAGCTAGTTCGTCCGCAACCTCAATGTCATGCATGTTAAAGTGCCCTGGCACCCAACACAATCAAGCGACAAACAGACACATAATGTCTTTAAGGGCATTCCTATAATTGCAACCAGGTGTGAATGTATCGTATGACAATCTAACGTTCTGAGAGCTGCTTGACTATCAGTATAGCTTAGGTTAAGAAGGGTTATTCATCAAACAGATATAAATACACTGGGACAAGCAAGGTCCATTATTATTTCCTTCACCGGAGAAGATTGGAGTATAATTTAACAATTAATTAGTTAGAAACGTAGATGTTTGTTAAGAATATATGTATAGTGGGAATCGTACCAATGATCTCTGACAAACTTCAAAATTTATCTCCAAAACATCTAATACCGGACAACCAAAGAACCGAAAATTCCCAGATAAAACCTAGTATATTATTCGTTATTTAAACATTTATTTTTGTTAACAGTCCCATAATAATCATTACAATATTTCTTAATTACCACCGATTGACATGCCAATCTCATAAAATTTTAACTCATTTATTTTCCCGGGAAGTTAGATGCAAAGTTTTCTGATCATTTGCGATAGGCTGCTGGTCGAAGTTCACACTGCAGCGTCGAAAATCTATGATGTATCTGAATCAGATGGACTTCATCTGTTTAGATGTCCCAACCATTAATAACTGTTTAGTCAACAACATTTTATGTTATCTGACCGACATTAACCGAATATCTGCATAGATATGCTTATTCATATGGATTTATCCTGTACCTATTAAAATCCATTTGTTGAAGCGAGCAATGAGAAGATGGAGACTAATTGTCGCAATAATCAAATTTATGTTTATTTGTTGTGAATTAAATAAACGTTGGACGATTGGGGATTAAATTAAAATTAATCCTCGAATCCTTGATCACTCAATTAACTTTGTTTGCTAGTTTAAGCGGCTAATAGAGGTGGTTTTAACTTGATCAAGAAATGCAAAAGTGTAAACAGCTGATGCAATAAAATTAAAACAATTGCTTCTAAACAATAAAATGTTTGATTAACAGATTAGTAAAGTTTATGGAGACTTTAAAATACATTTTTTTATTTTAAATTTAAAGTTTTCATTAATTTTCTTATTACCTTTACAATTGTTTTCTTCTTTTTTATAATTCATGTATTGTTTTGATAACAAACAGTGACGTTTTGTGTTGTTTTGTATGGCAACACTGCGATGTTTAATCTTGTACTCAAAAACATCAAAGGGGATAATATTTTTTTTTAGATTAACCAATCTGTTTTAATTGACATTAAAGTGACTGTAAATGTATGTCATGGAAATTAATTAAGCAGAAATAGAATCTAAACCTATGAATTTTAACTCCAACCTAATTCATCAAGTTTTTCGTCTAAAGAAAAGCCAAACCTATCATTAACATTTAACTGTTAGTAAACTATTTTAAACCTTATGGTCATGTTTTACGCAACTATTAGTGTGTAATCAAATTTAAACTTTATCTTAACAACCTGCTAAATTAATATTAAATACTAGTATTAATGCATTTTCAAATCAATATTATTTGAATATCATGAATAAACAATTTTTAATTATACTTTATTGGAAGTCCTACTTTAAGTAGTACACAATAACTAATTCCTTTACCTTGTATCTTTTACAAAACTATAATTAACTACATCTATAGTAAAAGTTATACATATAGGGCATAAGAACAGTTTGGTATTTTCTCACACGCGTTTTGATTTCTTTGTTTTTTAACAATGTAAACAGCTGTGAACTTTTTTAAAATTCACCTAAACTACAAACTAACAAGGTTCATAAACAATTTTTTTTATAATAAGACTTATAGTTTTATAAACACTGCTTACTTTAATTATAAGTTCGTAGGTAGGATTTATACATACAATTAGTTCGAAAGTGTTGAAAAAACTTTTACAACACCTCAAAAACTTTAAATGTTATATTCAAGTTAAAGCGTACCAATAGGTGTATTTCTTCTGATTTGACGTAGTATACAGCCTGCTATCAACCTAACCTGACTACCACATTATTTTGTTATACCCGAAATCGGAAGAATTTTAGATGTTCCTTTTGCAATTAATGGATATTATTTGAATTTTAAATTATTTGGCATTAGAACTAATTCTGTCAGCAGGAGATTATGTGATCGATTCACACTAAAGATCTGGCCAAAGACCCGACGAAGGCCTAGATGTATTTCATCGTTTTTGATGAAACAAATAGCGAAAATACTTTTCTATGTCCAAACGAAATTAATGCCTAACTATATACATACACTAGCTAGAGTCAGCTTAAGCAACTGTTCCTTAAGCTAGGTTATGGATATTATAGTTGGGCCTTTACTAATACATTGAGTCATACGCGATCATACTTTCAATATAAGCGGTAAATCTTTCGACTCTTCAGAGAGATGTTATATTAGGTCATATTTTTTATCTTGAAGTCTTTATGTTGTCTAACAATGAGTGCTTGAACTTAGTAGGTTGTTGAGGTAAATTTAGCAATAATAAATTAATGCAAATCATGGGTCACGTTAAAAAAAAGGAGCATGATTCATGCCTTCATTACATAGGACTACTAACGGCCAATCTTTAGGTGAAGGTTAAGGGATTAAATTAAAATAAATCCTCGAAAGATGTTTTTGAGTACTCAATTAGTTAATTTTGTTTGCAAGTTTAAGCGCCCAATGGAGCAAGAAATGCAAAAGTGTAAACAGCTGATGCATTTTTGATTTATCGATTAATACAAAGTATAGGGACTACACAATATATTTATATTATTTTTTTTCATTTAAGTTTTTATTAATTTTTATATTACATTTACAATTGTCTTCTTCTTTTTTATAAAATATGCATTGTTTTGATAGCAAACAGTGATGTTTTCGGTTGTTTTGTATGGCAACACTGCGAAGCTTAATCTTGTACTCAAAAACATCAAAGGTTCTATAAATCGACTTTCGAATAATAGAACAATAGAATTTTTGTCGAAAAAAGTCGAAAAGTCGAAGTCGACTATTTTGTTCCAAAAAAAGTCGATAACTTGACTATCGTCTGTGAAAAAAGTCGAAAAGTCGACTTTGTTAATAAAAGTCGAAAAAATTCGAAAAGTCGAAAACGGTCGATAAGTTGAAGAAAGCCAAAAAAAGTCGAAAATTCGAAAAAAGTCGACTTTTTATAAAATATTTATAGTTGAAAAGTCTAAAAGTCGACTTTTAATTAAATGAAAAAAGTAGAAAAGTCGAAAAATCGACTTTTCATAAAATGAAAAAAGTCGAAAAGTCGACTTTTCGTTTCAACTATAGAACCCTACAATGGGGATTAACAACATAATCAATTTATTTTTAGATTAACTGATCTGATTATTATTTAGCATAACTTGACTATCGTCTGTGAATAACTTGACTATCGTCTGTGAAAAAAGTCGAAAAGTCGACTTTGTTAATAAAAGTCGAAAAAATTCGAAAAGTCGAAAACGGTCGATAAGTTGAAGAAAGTCAAAAAAAAGTCGAAAATTCGAAAAAAGTCGACTTTTTATAAAATATTTATAGTTGAAAAGTCAAAAAGTCGACTTTTAATTAAATGAAAAAAGTAGAAAGTCGAAAAATCGACTTTTCATAAAATGAAAAAAGTCGAAAAGTCGACTTTTCGTTTCAACTATAGAACCCTACAAAGGGGATTAACAACATAATCAATTTATTTTTAGATTAACTGATCTGATTATTATTTAGCATTTGATTGCCAATTCAAAAAGCCGCTCTAAGAGGATACTTAAACAACATTAAAAAATTCCATATCAATTAGTCCAAATACGAGTAATCATTTATAAAGAAAAATTTAGAATTATAACTGGATTGAAGTTGAATACGTAGATTTTGAACTTAAGTATGTATATCTACGAACTCTAGTTAAATCCGTAGATTTTGAACTACGAACTCTACTTCAATCCAGAAATTCTTGCTATTTTTATAAATACGTATATTTTTATTACATTATCTGCTATTTAATCTGCAAATTAGTTTAAAATCCTCAAATAATTCTCTAACAAAGGATTATAAACCTGTTGCGTTTAGACTTTAGGTAATAATTATACCTGTATTAGCTGCCAGGATTTTTAGATTTACCTAATACTTTTTAAATTACCGGCTATTATTTCTTATTGCGATATAACCATGAAAACCTTTTAAGAAAGAAACACTTTAATTCTTAATAACAAACCTAACAAAAACATTTTAAATATTGCCTTTTTATCTGAAACAACCTAAAATTATTATATTCACTATGCAGACAAACAACATTTAGCAGAGTCACACATACACACATCACTTATTGTTAACCTTGTAAAATATGCTTTAAAAAAAGTTTGCAATAAAGCTCAAATAACCAATTAAGTTTTTCTTTGTGTTTCCTTTATGAAAAAGAAATAGAAGAAATAGAAAACACCCAACAATGTTTTATTAACAAAACATTTTTGGCACGTCAGATTTGCTAGAAATTCTTTGTGAAATCAATAACTGACAATCATTGCCAAAGTAACCATTGCATTGGGCATTGAAATTCATGTATAAAGATGTCTGGAACGTTTTAAATTTTCACACGATTTTTTTTTCTTTTTTATTTTTTTTTTTTTTTTGAACAGCTGTTACAGTTATGGAAATTCCCTTGCTGTCAGCTTGTTTAGCACTATTTTAATTTGCTTAAGAATATTATATATACCTTAAGAGTTTTGCAAATTATTTACTTATATAAACAATATATGTTTGTCCATAAGTGTGCTTATGGTGTTCTTATGGTTTAGAGATAATTACACAGACCAAATGTTTACCGGGGACAACAAATGTGACCTTCACTTTAAGAGCTTTTGTCAGTCTGATCTGTAAAACGCATCTTTAAGACTAAGACCAGTAATAAAGATTGTAACTTTAAGTCTACTAAGAGCGGGTTTTTGAGTTGGTAATCAAATAATAATTTATAATCACATTAGTTAATCTGATGATTCCACTTTGATGTTTTTGAGTACAATATTAAACTTCGCAGTGTTGCCATACAAAACAACAGAAAACGTCACTTTTTGTTATCAAAACAATGCATGTTTTATAAAAAAGAAGTAGAAAATTTTAAATGTAATAAGAAAATCAATGAAAACTTAAATTTAAAGCAAAAAAAATATATTTTGAAGTCCCCATAATTTATACTAATAGTTAAATCAAACATTTTAATGATTATTTTATTAAAACTTGTATTAATTTTTTGCCATTAGTTGTTTACACTTTTGCATTTCTTTCTCAAGTTTAAACCACCTTCATTAGGCGCTTAAACTAGCAAACAAAATTAACTAATTGATTATTCAAAAACAACTTTCGAAGATTAATTTTAATTTAATCCGTAATCCTTTACCTAAAGATTGGCCCTAAGTATACTACGGAAGAGGATAGGATAAAATTCTTCTGATTATAAGGTGTTGATATTCGAGTATAGTATGGTATATTATTCTCACATCTCAGTCTCTTTAAGTGCTATTAATGATGTTTTAAAACAAGGACATCGGATAGAATTTCGGACTTTTTTGTTTCGTTTATTGCTCCCTTATACCTATGGTTTAAAACTCCCTTATACTATGGTTTAAAACCTAATTCGCGCGAAGAAAATATTGCTTAAAAGACTGATGTATATGAGGACCTTATCCACCGGTATACCTAGAGTAAGGGTTTACTCTGGTCATACCAGTTTTACTACAGTGTTTTCTCTATAAGTAAGAACAACAACAAATAATGGATTCATGTTTCGGTCTGCAGATTAAGTCTTATTGTGCTGTCCAGGCCAGCAATGGTAGGCATTAAATAGATTCAGTACATAAGCAAAGCGCTTGATCTTGAAACGGCAGGACCACCACCGTACCATATTGAAATTAGATTTACGAGGCAGATGTACACGTAAAGCACTTTGACATCATAAGAGGAGAGATATACTCTTTTACATGTTAATACTATTACGGATTCTCTTTCGACAGCTTTGTCATCATACAGCTGTTCAACTATTCGTGATTAATTGAGACTACCTTTAAAATGGCTAAGATTGTTGCCAATATATAACCCACAAAAATCACAAGCTTTGTATAGTCTTCCAGGAACAAAGCTACGAAGCAAAATTACAGATAATGAATATTCAAAAAACGAGTTCTACAAGAGTTTTTATGACGAAGAAGAAGAAAAAGACCTACATTCTCTGTCAATGATCGACCCAATAAGAACAAAGGTTTATCACTCGGATAAATTCGGATTTGGTGTGACAACATTATTTACTAAAACGCTGCTACCTAAAAAGGATCAATATGAACCCTACTTACCAAAAGATAGTGTGTAATTTTTAAACAGACGATCGAAATTTCTAACAAATTTTTTGAAAATTCTTTTGCGATTTCGATAATTGTTGAATGCCAGAACATTATTTTTCTTTGGATAATTAAAAAGATTTTATTAATTTAACATTTCTTTTATAATATTTATTGTCTTTTAAAAATAAATAACTTTGTTTACAAAGCAATCGAATTATTCTTTGAATTCTCTTTAACAACAAAACAATTTTCATTTATATATTTTTTTACAAAATATAAATATTCCATATTTTGCAATATTCTTTCACAACAACGTCGTCAAGTTTGTAAACTGATAACATATATAATTTTTTTTCATTTGTTGCTGACGTTTTACTATATAGTATATTTTTAAGCCCCCCATGAACAGAAAATAATATTGTTTTTTATGCATTTTATAATTTTATTTTTAAAAATACTTTTTTTTGTTCAATGAAAAATAACTATCTACTGCTCGTTCTTACGCCTTTCACATGTAAATTTTTTTCCTGAACAAATAACAACTATAACTACTGATCATCACATTTCTATAATTCTCTCTCTTAATTTTTTGTGTCTGATTTCATATTATTTGTCACAATTGTGAACTTAATTAAGTGTAAATCCCACCCATCCTCCTGTCTGTTAACTCAAGAAATATGATGCAAGAAAGTTGGGTTTAGTTATCATTTTTATTTTTATATATTTTTTTACATGTATACTAAGTATGACTTGCAAATAAAAATACAATTATTTCAAAACATTTTCATAATATGTCAGACGTGCAGCACACATATTATTCGTTCACGATAATTGCCTCTATACTCGATTATTAAAAATACATATTGAAGAGTTCAGAAAAATCACAAATAATTAAGAGATTAATAAATAAATAGCTGAATAAAGAAAATTTTGTATTTTGAAAACAGACGACTTTAATATGAGCTTCGTAATGATTCCATTCAATTAATAATATTCCCAGATTTTAGGAATTTACGATCGTAAGAGATTTTTATTGAAAATATGTATATTAATCTTCGAAAGAATTCCGCAATTCTTTTTTCAGCAATTTCAATTATTATAATTTTAATTTAAAAATTATTTCTTAAAACGTTTAGGGCCAATCTGTGGGTGAGATTAAAATAAAATGAATACTCAAAAGTTGTTTTCGAGTAGTCAGTTAGTTAATTTTGCTTGCTAGTTTAAACGCCCAATGGAGATGGTTTAAACTTAAACAAGAAATGCAAAAGTGTAAACAGTTGATGCAAAAAAAAATATTACAATTTTTATAAAAACAAACATTAAAAAGTTTGATTTATTTATTTGTATAGATTATGGCTACTACAAAATATCTTTTTTTCCTAAATTTAAGTTTTAATTTAATTTTCCATTACATTTACAAATGTCTTCTTCTTCTTTTTTATAAAACATGCATTGTTTTGATAACAAACAGTGACGTTTTCTGTTGTTTTGTATGGCAACACTGCGAAGTTTAATCTTGTACTCAAAAACATCAAAAGGGGATTAACATCAAATAGAATTTCTTATGAAATGATAATTTCTTCCTAATTGAAAAAAAAAATTATTAGAAATTGTAAAATTCTCCTTGCAACGATAATTTTACTAGTTTTTAAGAAGTTCCAAACTGTCTAATTAACTAATTATATCTGTTTAATGTTTATAGTACTAAAACGTGCAAATCTATCGAATTTCAAAATCATTGTATGATCTTTTTGTTTATTTTTTTCACAGACCGACTTGTAATTGAAATTGCAAATTTCCACTTGTTATTGTGTAATAAAATAAAAATGCATAGAAACAATAAAATTACAGTAAAAACTTGTTATAGAGGATCCAACTTTTTAATAAGCTGTAATAAAATAAACGTTCAAATGGCTTCGTCTACGGTACCATAAAGGATCATTCATTGAATTATCTCCATAATTGCCACCTTTAGTTTGATTACAAGATTTACAAGCCCTATTTGGGGGTTCATTTGTATGGGGCTAGGTGAAATAATGGACCGATGTTAACTATTATTAATAGGCTTCGTCTACGGTACCGAAGAAGATCATGTGCCCAATTTCATTGAACTATCTTAAAAATTGCGACATGTTGTTTGATTACAAGGTTTACAAGCCCTATTCGGGAGTATAGTTGTATGGTTGCTAGGTGATATAATGACCGATCTTAACCATTTTCAATAGCTTTCGTTTCTGGAACAATAGAAGAATACGCACCTAATTTTATTGAATTATTTTAAAAATTTCGACCTATATTTTGCTTACAAGGACGGAAATTGTCTCAGAAAATTATTCTGAGCCGATTGGTATACTTTAAGGTGGGTATAGGGCCAATACTATTGTGCATTACAAAAATCAGCACAAACCCAATATACCCTCCCTACTAAAATGGTGTAGGGTATAAAAACAATCAGCTGTTGAAATGATTTCACCTTAGATTCCATTCGTTTTGGAATTTGTTTTGAATTCTGAATTCGATATTTAAGTATATAAAATCCGATTTGATTCTACAAATAATAATATAGCTTATAGAGTTTTTACTGTATTGTAAATAACAACAACTTTTGTCGTCAATTGAATGTATTTTATTTATTCACAAATTTGTTGACTTTAAAATTATTTCAATTGTTTTTTTATTATTTTTTTTAATTGAATGATTAATCCATCCCCTTGATTTTGTTTACACAAAAAATTAATTAATTTATAGAAGTGTAACGCACTTTGTTTTTTGCAATAACAAACCATTTAAATGCATTATGTATGATGTATTTTATAAACATATAATAAAATAATTAATAGTTGCAAATTAATTTATTTATTTTATTTATATATAGTAAATAGCTATAAAACTGGTAAATGCAATTAATCAGGGTTATTACTGTTTTCACTTTCACATTATACCTATATTAAAAAAATAAATAACATGTAAAAAATAAAGATATTGTTTTATTACAAATCTTGGATAGAATCATATTAATATGTTTCCTTAAAACTGATTCAATATTTCCGGTACAATAACGCTATTTTATACTTTTAGCAGATCTTTCTTAATACCTACATATTAATATGTTAAAACAATTGTAAATTACATTACAAAATTCCGCCATCTTCTAATATTTTTGATGTAATTTCTATAAAAATAAGTAGTTAAAACTTATAGGGACCACGTCTGATTTACTTGATATTCAAATATAGTCCAATTATTTGGTCTATTCTTTGAAAAAACTTCTCTGAAAGACTTAGGGAGGATTTCGTTCAATTCAATTAAACGTGGCTTATTTTGCTGTTAGGCTAAACGCGGAACAAATGTAGGCGAGCTTTAACTAACAAAGTAGTTAACTTTGTTAGTATTATCAACTGTTAAGTCAAAAACATAAACAATGAACAGCTGTTTTTGCAAACTTTACTTTTGTAAAATGAAAATGTTTAGATAAAATTAAAATAAACTTTTAATACAACAAAAATATTGATTAAACAAAACAATTAATATTTATTTGAAATATTAACTTCTTCTTCTTCCGAATTAATTAATTTATTGCTTTTGTTTGATTTGATTGTAATTTATCACTTCTAATTTATGTTTAATTGACCAATAACATTCGGTTCAACCAAGATAGTAAGAAAATGGCGGATTACTGAACCAGATTTAAACTAAGAATGTAGATTATCTTTGTCAGAAAAACCCACCCTTAATTGGGAAATACAACTTTTAATATCAGATCCACTGTCCCCTTCCTTTCAAAATTCGCAAGTAACTTTAAAAAAACATTGCACAAGACACACAATTGATAACTCTGTTTCTAACTGATTATTGTAGTATCATGATTAAATAAATAACTATATTATCATTCCTATTATTTTTAAGTGTAATACTTCCATGTAAACAACTTAATCGCATTGGAAGTGTATTTATTGAATGCATTTTTAAGTGGTCGTATGATATTAAAATTTGTTTACAAACTTATCATATTGACAAAGAGTAGTCATAAACAAACAAACAAACACACATACACTATACATTACACTCACTCTCTTTTCCTCGCACACGCACTGGAATGTATTTATTATTTTTTATATATGTAATTGTTTTTGTAATTGACAATTGACGGTCAAAGGGGCTTGTTTGTTGTTTAGCTGACAATAACAGAACAATAAATAAACAACAACAATAATAAAAAACATGTGATCATGTTAACCACAGAAGTACAAATGCATTTTCACTAACCGCTAAAATTATACAATAATCTAGATGGGGTTTCACATTAATGTCCAAGGTTAAAAATTGTTTTACAACAACAGTGCCAAAATTCATTGGAAAAAGTGAAGTAGGATTGGCAAAGCAGTTGAATTTATGATGAGTGGATAACCTCCAAACATGACATTTATGCGGTATTATTCGACCAAGGAATTGATAGCGACTGTACGAATGTCGTTTAAAGCTCTCTTTGGCATTGTGTTCATTGACTGGAAGGACCTCCGTTTCCTCGTGTAGAGGTGAAATTTGTATGCAGCTCATTGCAATTCATAGGGCAGAGTATAGGTAGCTTTTAATGTTTCTTCGCCGGGTTTCGCTGAGCGAATCACTTTATAAGTCGCTAACGAAGTTTCTTTATCCATACCCCAAGTGCTGCCGTAACGCGCTTTTAGAACCTTATTTCTCTAACCTCCAAAAGTATTGGGTAATGCATGGTCGGAATTTGGACTTCATTGACGTTGCGAATGCAACGTTCCTTCATCAACGTGGTAAAGAATGTTGCTGATGTTTTTTCAAGTAATAGTTGCAGGTTACGCGCAGTAAAAAACTGATGCAAAATTGTCTTGACATAACCATTTACAGGAACGCACAATTCATCAATGTTGTGGCCTATCGCTATAATGTACAATCGTCCTTACGGGAAATTACAACAAGGTAAGCCTTGGTTCACTCTACGGGGTTTGGAGCATCATTAAACCCTACAAACGACTAATGCCACTCAGATAATTTTCAATCCATTTCTTCGAGTTGTTGGGCATTGTGTATTGTAGGATATCTTCGAAGAGTATGGTAGCACTGACAGTATCAAAGTTTTTCGACAGTTCAAGTGCCACTAGAATCTTCAATTCACAGGCATCTGCTGATTTAAGCTGACCATTTGTTAAAATTAGTCTTATACATCGAATCTATGTATAAAAATGTATAAAAAGTAAAGCAGTTTTCGCTGCCAAACTCCATGTAGGTATAACTTAATGTTTTATAATAAAAATGGATGTGTATGTTAGACTCAAGCGTACCTAATCGAGTAGTAGAAACAGAAATGGGCGAAATAGTTAGACGTTGATGACAGAAAGAGAATTACACTCAACCACATGGGATAATAGAACATGATAACACAAACAAAACAAGAACAAAAAGTTTCCTCAATTTGGGCAAATCGATGGTTGGAGTGTGTTAAATGCAGATCATGTAGTGAGGATAGTGAAATGCCTATTCTCTAACATAGTCAATCCTTTGCCCAAACACTTTGAGAGAGATGTTATGACAAACATCTTTAGGAAACAGTAATAGGAACATTTTAAGGAATTACGACATATGTAGATACAACTCTGAATAGTAAACCTCAGTAATGTCATTTACTAAAAGTCAATATATTTAGTAAATTATTGCCTAAATTAGTTAAAAAGTAACCTAAAAACTTTTCTACAGAAATCAATAGAATACAAAAAAAAGTCCAGCAATAAATTAGCAGCAGGACATCTCTGTAAAATTAAAATCAAAACAAACAACTTGTATTAATATAACAACGCTTCACAAATGTAGGCCATTAACATTAAATGATCATTTTTGTTTTCTTTGTATTTTCTACATATGTACATATATTTGTTGTTGTTTCTATGAGTATCTTAAAGAGAAACTTGAATAGAGAGCAAGAGCATATACGATAAATTTGTTATGAATTTCAGTGTTTTTTTACAAATAAATATCAACAACAACTCCAACTAAACAGCTGATTTCTTCGTTCGCTACGTTTGTTGTTGCTACTTTCAAATGTCTTAAACAAAAAATAATATTATCGGGTATTTTCCACTAAAACAAATAAATTTAAGCAGCAACATACAAAAAAACACACCCATAAACTGTTGGAATGACTGACAAAGCAACGTAGACTAATTCTAGCGTTTATTGACATCGTCAGATTGGTTTGTTGGTTTTCTAAAAAATACGGAAGGTAGAAACAATAAATATGTATGGATATGTGTAGTCATACATAATAGTGGAAAACAACACGTGAAGACATCATGCTTTTGAAACCAACAACAAAAGTGCGTGTTAATAATAGACTGCGTAAAGGGTAACGCAATAGTTGGCGGAAACTTTCAATCGGCTGAAAAAAGTTAAAAAACCAAAAGCATATTTGAATTTTTATATGGGGTCATAGGTTTATTGCCACTATTTTAACATGTAGACAATAGTCGTGTTTTACCCTGCGATAATTTATGATAAATTTAATAACTATTTACAAAATATGACATTTACAACTTCACATTTAGCAATCGATATTTTCTTTTAATACACAAATCTTACGATTTCATATGCGTTAATTTTTCCTTTGTTCAACTCCATGAATTCTTTTTGCGTTTTTCCCAGATTATGAATTAATTTGTATAAATATATGTCAGATATATTTATAGGTACAGATGAAATAATCTTATTATTTATGTTTTTGTAATGGTGTTGGTATTCATTCACAAAAATAAAAAAAATAACTTCCCAGCTCGATTTTAATCATGATTTTTTAAATTAACACCACCAAATGAAACGCAACCACATCATAATTTTGTAAGTAAGACAGAACTCTTTGTTTTAATATGGAACAATTTTACTTTCTATATCATCAACATTCATGGACCGATTTTTCAGAAGTCTACTACTAAATATTCTTGTTATATTGATAATCAGCCCTATACTAGAAGTTTAGTCCCTCTCCTATACCTAAAGCATGCAAAATTAAAAGAAAACTACCGGGAATAATTGTTCATAATTAGACTGAATATATGGATCCTGGATTTTATAGGTTAAGTTGAAAGAAGGGAATTATCAATCAATGAGTTCCATTTTACGATGACAAAATCTAACTCAACAAAGCTTTTGTAGTTCTGCTGTACCAGTGTTGTCTACTACGCTAAGTCATAACCAGGGGTGAAATGTTCAAAACAGCCACAAGGTCTGTCTGTAATGGGTTGTATGTAAATTGCATCTGATCACCTATATGATAAAAGGAATGTTCGGAAGTCAAGAACAGGGAAGTCATCTCAACTTTAACATAAAACAGATACTCTCCCGAGGCACGTCATGAAGGACCTTCGTCTATACAAGGAGATTATTATGTTCAAGATATCTTATATATTATCTCATATACAACATTATTACGAATATTCATTAAGAATCTATAAATAGCTCGGTTAAAGGTTACCTAATGAATGTTTGTTGTTCTTAGAGGCCGAGAACAAGGGTATCTCTGGCACAACCAAGAAGAAAGACGAGTACTGATGCTGCATAGATAGTGGGGTCTTTATGTAAATTACAAATAGAGTGAAAAATTTACATGCAAGGTATAACATTAGTTATAAAAGATTATGGCTAAAAGAAGTACTACCTTGGTTTTATTTGGAACCACGAAATGTTAATTCGCTTAAATAGAAACAAATTTTATAATAAATGTTATCAGTATTAAATGTAAACAAATTTTCGTATGTTCCGACAAAAAAAGCAACAAATTTAAATAAATTTGCCAATATTATCTTTTTAAAAACATCTTAAAAGAGACGCGTGCCAGTTTCTCTCGAATCAAAATTAACAAAATTCAAGTATTACCCTGTACTATAGAAAACTTGTCAAAATGAGAAAAAAACGTGCTGTCATTTGATTAAACAATATTTTCGTATGTATACTACACATATGTATATAAACATGTTTGTGGTTGTGTTGTTGTTTGTTTGTCTACATCAACATGTGCTGTAACAAAGAAATTTTGATGAGAGTAATATGTGTAGACGTATGTACATATGTATGTATTTCCATCTTGTAATTTTTGCAAAAACAAACATTTCATGATTACACCTAGAGAAATTTATGTACATATATATTTACAACTGATCTAGTAAAAATGTGTATAGAGCAAAATACATACATATATCTATATATAAGATCCATTTGTTTATATAAACATTATACCAACGTTATCAAAATGTTGTCAACAATTTGAATTGTTTTATTGTTCTACAATATTTTATACACGGTAACAGATCTTAATGTTTAATTATTTTGCCATTAAATAAAAAACAAAATAATTGCAGTTTGTGATATGTCATCATACGACTAAATATAAGTAAATATATTTATTAATATTATAAACAGAGTTGCCATAATTAGCGAAGTATAAATTCGCTATTCTCAAAACCAGAGTTTGCAAAAAAACATATTTCATGGACGGATTATCAATAGCAATATTGTTTATAAATCGAGTGACAAGTGACAGCTACCATGATCAGTCGCAAATTATGCGAATATGTAATTTAATTTCATGAGATTTTTTAGATTTAGTGTTAGAGACTTAAGGCTATCATTGATGCGTCGAATGAAATATTTTAAACATTGTTTACTTTATATCAAATATAACAAACTAAACAATATCTCATAATTTTCCAGTGTACGACACATTCAATACCTTCATATACTATAGTTTAAGTATGACTCAGCATATTTTAGAAAAAAATGGCAAGCCTGATTTAAACCAGAAAATGAGTACAATGGTTTTGGAGAAATCAATATAATTTTATAGCTTTGTCACAAAGTCGTCTACAATAAAGAATTATACAATACATTGATAAGTTTTAAACAGAAAGAAAAAGTATGATAACAAAATTTTAAACTAAACTAAAAAAAACTATTCTCTCAGACGATACAATAACAATGACAGACAAGTGGTCATATATATTAATCAGTGATGTTAATGCTAAAGTGTTTAATATTGAAATAGCGTTTTTTTTAATCAATCAAACACTTTACGTACAGAATCATCTACTACTATTCACATTTAAGAAATGAAGTTAGACGTACAGTGCTCTTCTATTCGGAGAATGTAAGAAGATAAGATTGAATCTGAATATGAGAACTTTTGCTTTTTTAATTTAAAAACAAAAAAAGATAAATGTCAATGGAATTTCTAAATAATTTGTTCGCTCTTAAAATCGAATAAGGCATATTTTCTCTCAGCTTTGAACAACGAAGAATGCACTCTCTAAAATTATTGAGAAAACGATGATAATCTGCATAAGTCTAGAAAATCAATCTAATATTCTCAAAACTTAATGAACCAAGCAAAATCGGTAAGTAGGTAAGTAATATTGGAGAAAAGAATAAGTAGTTACTTTTTGGGTGAATAACTACTTGTTTTTGTTCGGCGATGACCAAAAAAATAACTGGTTACAAACATTTCAGGATTTAAAACTGGTTTTACAGTTGTTTTTAATATTTTCTAGTCTATTCTCTTACTCAATGTCGCATTACAAAGTTATTTTATCATTCTATCTAAAATGGTTTTTACACATATGATAATATCAAAATTTCTTGAAAAAAAACATTCAAAATCGACTAGGGTTAGAAACACTTACTAGTTCTTTATAATAGCAAAAGACAATTGGCTACAAATTCTATTAAAAAAATAATTTATGTTATTGATAACGACAACTCATTACCAAGTAATTTATGAAATAACTACATTTCCCACAATACTGATTACCAACATTTTAAAATATTTTACTGTCAAGAAACCTTTGAATAGAGAACAGAGATTACTCTCTAATAATCATGGACAGTCGTTGGATGCGTCCCCTTAGAACGAGAAACGTGGAGCTATAAGACCCTGAAATTCAAATACGATAACATTTACTGTTACTGAGAGCTAATTTCGATCATCAATAGAATCACTAAATATGCATTAATTCAATTTTATGTCATGGCTCTTGGGAAAATGTACCGACAAATACGAATAAGAGAAAATTTTTCTAAAACTTTTATTGAATGTTGGAAAAAGGAACAGTTAAAATCCCTTAAAACTCACGATTAATAAGAAGAATTGTTAAGAATAAAGTGGGGAATATAGAGAAATTTAACCGACAATATTAAATATGAGGTTATTTATGTAAAACTGGTATTGAAAGTTCATCTCAAAATTGATCGTTGTCGTGCATATACCATCGCCAGCCCTCGATCTTGAACTGCTTTAGCACAAAACTAAATGAAGAAAGTATTGAAACCCTTCAAGACTCACAACTTAAGTGAAGCAAAGGGTACGAGAAGAAAGACTATATGAATATTTAACTAAAATCGTTAACGAGTATAAAACTAAGAGAAGTAGGTGTTAAAATGCCTTAAAACTCAGAAGCAAAACGAACTGCTATTAAGAATATTGCCCAGAAAACTAGAGAAGTTGTCCGGAAGCAACATATAATCAAAGTTCAATATATTCAAAATGACAAATTCGAATCTTATCTACGATCACCTTAATTACAAAACTCTGTAAAAGTGCCTTAAAAGATAAGATACTTGGATTTCAAAGATGTTTAACTGTTTACATAACATTAGTAGATTTTCATCAAAATAAGATCAAAAGACTGGAATTTTTTAAAAGGATTTAAAACTAATTACTGATCATGCAGCCAATAATTATATGTCCTTGAAGGATTTTCGCAAATCCTAACACTTAGCAGGTAAAAAACAATTTTAGGTGTTTTTTAATCCAAAATTGACATCACTTTAACCGAAAACAAGTGAGCTACTTGTTGTTTATATTGAAAACATATAATATATGTATATATGTATGTATGTATTGTGTTACTACGCGCGATCAGCAGGCAAACAGCAGGCCAGTACAATAAATGAGTGTGTATATTGTTTTTGTTTGTTGTTGTATTCAATATTTTTAATTTTTGCTTGTCGTACTATTGGAAAAAAACTGACATTTTATACTCACTCACCATTCGTATATAAAAGAGTTTTCCTATACACAAATTTACAGCAAATCAAATCAGTTACAAATTGCTAGTCTAGCGGGCAACAACGTTGTGTTAAATATATATTTCAAATAAATCATAATTGATGAAAATAAAAGTACAAAGAATTTTTAGAAAAATAAAACATTTTTTGTGAAAGTGATCTTGAATTAAATAAAAGTGATCTTCTATCAAGAGTATTTTATGCAAATATTCTGATTACAGCGGAGAAATTTTCCTTGACATATGGATTAATTTAATCGCGAAATACCATAAACAAAACGTACTTTATCTAAATTAACAGTTATACTATATATACATAACGTATTTTTGCTAAATAAAAAAGAAAAATAAATAAATTTATCACAATGAATTCTACAATTGGATTAAGTCTTGGTCGTTCAGCTACAAATGGTTGTGCGACAGCAGCCATGAATGGAGCCGCCACTTGTCATGCAGTAGCAGCTGCTACACTTAACGGCAGTAATCTTCACACTATGGAGACGAAATGTAAAAATCCCGAACTGGCAGCCAAGATTATTAAACAATCACACATTGTGTGTTTCGATGTTGACTCCACAGTGATCCAAGAAGAAGGTATCGACGAATTGGCCGATTATTGTGGCAAAGGATCAGAAGTAGCTCGTGTTACTAAAGAGGCTATGGGCGGATCGATGACTTTTCAAGATGCCCTTAAAATCCGTCTAGACATTATTAGACCTAGCCAACAGCAAATTAAGGATTTTGTCAAACTACGCCCTAGCACCTTGACACGCAATGTTAAACGTTTCGTAGAACAACTTAAAGCTGAGGGTAAACAGGTCTATCTTATTTCTGGTGGTTTCGATTGTCTCATAGAACCGGTTGCCAACGAGTTGGGTATCCCACTTTCACATTTATATGCCAATAAATTATTCTTCGACTACAATGGCGAGTATGCTGCTTTTGATATAGATCAACCTACTTCCAAATCGGGTGGCAAAGCAGTTGCCATTGCCCATATACGTCAACAGTACGAAGCTGATACAGTGATAACAATGATTGGTGATGGTGCCACCGATCTAGAAGCTGTTCCACCTGCCAATTACTTTGTTGGTTTTGGCGGCAATGTACTGCGCCCTGAAGTACAAAAGCGTGCTCAGTATTATGTAACGGATTTTGATCAATTAATGCATTGATTCGAAGAAAAAAAAACAGAGAGCAATTAAGTAAATTATATAAGAAAAAAGTATTTCATTTAATATGTATGCCTGTCTGTAGGTAGTAGGTAGCATTTACTATCTGTATGTAGATTATATCAAAAACAAATTGTGTAAATAAGAACATTTAGTTTTAATTATTGTTATTAAAAAATTATAATACAAATATTAGTTAGCAATTTAGTTATTTTAATTAATTATATTCAAAAGTTTATACTATTTTTGTAATATTGTTTTATAATAAAAAATGTAAAGAAAACATTTGTTTTGTTATTTTTCATCTGTTGAGTAAAATGTTAAGAACATTTTAGTTAAGATCTATAATGAATTTTTTTACAGTGCTTAAGAGAACTACACAACTCTTCAAGAATTACTCTTAAAATAAGAGTAAATAAAAGAGAGAGTGAAAGATAGAGAAAGAAAAAAGCTTGCCAGATATTCACATTTTATGCCGATTATTTTGATAGACAAAATAAATGTGAATGTTTCATTTTTTCTAAAGGTTTGAAATATTTGGAAATTATTCGGATATTCGATTAAACTTTAGCCAATTTGTCGTCAATTTAATAATATATACTACAGCTTGAAGAATGCTACATTCTGAATGTTATTTTCGTCATATACATATATTCCCCATTTTTAGGGGAATATATGTTTATGACGAATATATGTATATGAAAGAATAGCTTCAGAAATGCAATAGTCATCATTGGGAAGGAGTTTAGATCTGCTAGTTAAGTAGATCTACTAATTAGCAAAACTGAATAATGTATTAATGCTAGTAGTTTTTTTGTCAAAAGTCAAATCGATGTGGATATTTTTTTAAGAAAAGCTCGATTGGATACCATTTTTAGTGTACAACTTGCTCAAATAACGTTTTAAACCCAATTTGGAACTAATATCGTTACTACAGACATATAATGATGTTGTTGTGAACAAGGACAAAATATTGTGCCATTTTAATTAGACGAGTCCACAGATATTTAGAATAAGCTTAACTGTCAATGATGGAGGATGTCACATGGAACTCACCACATGCTAAACATATGATGAAGGTGGTATGTTACATTAAGCCTATGACTACCCAGCAGTTCGACGGGACAGTCCCGATCCACTTAACCTACCATTTGTGGTGGCCCCTAGCCAACTGACTACCAACCATTTTAACCTGAGCTTGTCCTACGAGGAAGTCAGTCGTCACTCTACACCCTACAAAGAGACAGTCAAAAATAGTCAATGGATGCTAATCTCCAAATGGGTTCTTGAAAGTCAGTCATATTACTAGCTATTTAACTGGCGCAACTTTTCATATAAAACTAGGACATGGACGTGTTCTAGGATAGTGACGATTTACTTTTATTTTTAAAGAATGGCCCAAAACATGCGAATTGGAGCCAACAGTTGGTAAGATATTAATGGAAATAAAGGTTAAAAAATTCAAGTGTCTACTCTCTAGAATACTATGGGACATCAATGTGAGAATTGACCCAGAAGATATAAATTTGAGTCAACCAGATGGTGGCATATTAATAGAAAGTAACAAGCATTTCTCCAAAAGATGGGTAAAATAACTACTTTCGGAAGTTCTATAAAACGAAAACAACTTTTAAGAGTCTAATCTCTAGATTACTTGGAGACAGTAAAGAGACGATTGCCTCCGCTCTCGCTTACAAAGGGGACACTTTCGGAAGTTCAATAAAACGAAGACAGCTTTTAAGAGTCTAATCTCTAGATTACTTGGAGACAGTAAAGAGGCAATTGCCTCCCCTCTCGCTTACAAAGGGACACTAAAGTGACGACTGCCTTCATTATCAATTACAAAGAGTTTATTTGTGACGAAAGACCAAAAACATACGAATTGGAGTCAGCCAGGTAGTAAGATATTAATGGAACTAAAATTTAAAAATTTCAAGTGTCTACTCTCTAGAACATAACCTAATAATTTAACCAAAAGATGTAGAAAATAACTACTTTCGGATTCAGTTCGCGTATTTTTAAAAACTTGAGAGACTAATAGATTTTTTTTGGATATTTTATACTGGAAAATATACGAACACACTTATTGTTACACAATTTTGGCGTTCAATTCATAGAAAATTTCTTTTGAGCGTTTCATATTTTCACCATTTTAATAAAACAAATCTCTATGATTTCATACTATTAAAAAAGAAATTAGAAAAATAGAAAAGAGATTTAAAAATTATAAAAATACTTGTTTTTATAAAAATTTTCCCCAAATAAATCGTCTAAAACAGAAAGTACAAAAAAGTTTCCATTAATATGCAAACATAAAATTGTTACACTTTCTAAATACGTCGAAAAACACACAAATAATTAAGTTCTTAAAAAATAAATGTATTTTCTTACACTTAAAACCAGCTACATAAAAAGAAAACGCCGAAGAATAAAATTAAAAGAAAGAAACAATTATTGTACAAAAAAGTACATAATACTTAACAACAGTTTAAAGAATATTAAAATTTACCTCGAAACCATTCTCTTAATTAAGATCAAAGTTAAAAACCAACAACAACAACATTTAGAAATAAACGCCAACATTTAGTTGTGTTCACAAATATACAACAAATAGTACTTTTTACCATGTTTGTAAATCTTCAAGAGCTTGTTTAAGTATTTCTTCGAGCGAGCAAGCATGAATGCTAAGAATAAAATGTTTATGTTTGCCAGTATGTAGTATTTCTAACGAAGACATTGTTATACCCTACTCCACTATAGTGGGGAGGGTATTATACGTTTGTGCTGATGTTTGTAACATACAAAAATATTGGTCCAATACCCACCTTAAAGTATACCGATCGATTCAGAATCATTTTTTGAGTCGATTAAGACATGTCCGTCCGTCCATCCGTCTGTCCGGCTGGCTGGCTGGCTGTACATGTAAACCTTGTGCGCAAGGTACAGGCCGCAATTTTCAAGATAATTTGATGAAATTTGGACCAAGCATGTTTTTTGGCACAAGGACGAAGCCTATTGAAAATGGTTGAAATCGGTCCATTATTTCACCTAGCCCCCATACAACCGTACCTCCCGATTTGAACTTTTTATGCTATAATTACGTCAAATATTCTGCTATCTCTCTAAAAATTGGCACAAATAAGTTTTATATAAGTATAAATGATACTGCAGATTTTCGTAAGGATCGGCCTATATTTGACCCTAGCCCCCATACAAACCCCCCTTCAAAAAATGACTTACACGTCTAAAATTGACTTGTAACCATTTGTATCGCAATAAAACTCAATAAAACTAACTGTTATTTAGAAATATATCCTTTTCCCAAATTTACCGAGGATCGGCCCATATTTGACCTATATAAAGCCTCATTTAGAAATTTTAGTTTTTTATCAATAAATGGCTTAAATATTTTGGAATTATGGTAATATTCAACAGTTTCTTTACAAAAAATAAAAATTTTATAAAAGTAAAAATTGTAAAAATATACTCATGGTGTAGGGTATCATATGGTCGGCCATGCCCGACTATACTTTCCTACTTGTTTAAAAAAATAAACAGCAGAATAATAAAATAATATGTATACAAAAAAGTTAAAAGGAAAAAAAATCAACAGCTTATAAGGTTTACAAGATTCTAAAAGGTTCTAAGCAAGTGTTGAATGTCATTTGAAAACAAAACACACAATGTATACAACAATTTGATCTTGCAAAAACTCCCACACACACTAATACAAAAAATGTTTACCATACTTGGGAGAGTGAGCAAAATAAAAATTTAACGGTGGTGAGTCAATGACGCCAACGTTTTCAAAACGTCACTTTATTTTTAAAACAAAGGTCGACGTGTGCCAGTCTAGAAATATCTTGACTATCGATGTCTTAAGTACACATACTTATACAATTTTAATCAATTTCACTACAGGGATTCTTCGTAATTATTTAGTTCATCAAGACGTTGGTAACATACTATACCGAGCAAAGAGCGAAATCTAAGAAAGTGCCATCACATCAGCAGCTCGTTTCTACACCTGCTAGTCTTCCATCCAAAGTAGCGAAACTAGCAGATGAGCGCGATCACATCAGAATTACCTACCCCGATAACCCTACTTTTGTCCATCTCTACCACTATATAGACAGGTTGATAAATGAGAACAAGCTCGATCTCAGAAATTGATAAGTTGTGGTCTAAAGATTAGTATATTTTTGCAACCCGAGGAAGAAGAATGATTAAGTTTGCAGATAACACATTCAAATATTCTAATGGTTTTTATTGAAGGCCCACAGAGAAAAACAAAACGAAACAATGAGATGTTCGCAAACTTCAAAATTTACAAGTCTCGGACACTCCACAATCCTAAAAAGGGTTTCCAACATGTCGATTTCCCTTACGTCACCTGTCGCAAAAACTCTTGAGGCTCTTCTTTTCTCCCAGCAGTCTTGTTACCATTAGAGATTCCGTAAAATGCTAGATCTTGTTAAAACTACTTAGATCTCAGACACTCAAAAAGTAGTAGAGACTTATTGTTAGAACTCTATTTGTAAAACTTAATCTGTTGAAGGCCATACCACACTCTTCCAGGACATCTTATAAAGAGCTACTGTACGTTCAAAATCCCAAAGAGTAACATAAATACTAGGCTTGTACTCCAACACCGAACCCTCTGCTTAAAATTGCATAGTTTCAGAATATGCGATCATACATGAAAACATAATATTCCATCATGACAATGCTTGGCACATGTTGGAATTACTTTTAAAAAGTACTTAGATTGCGTTGGTAGGGAAGTTTGCCTCAAACCCTGGGCATGTTACTTTGATGTACTTCACCATCTTTGCGTTAAAAGTAGGACATCTAGTCTGCCAGAACTATAAATTGGTGATGTCATGATTTGACCTGAGTTTGAACCATAGAACATTTATCTATTACCAAGTTTACTGGTAGCAGGGCAGAGTATCGGTTATTGGAGAGGTCACTTCGAAGAGCACTTGATAGTTTAAACCCAATATCGCTAGAAAATAATTTTGCTTAAATGACAGATGCACCATGATATCTACATATATTTCAAAAGTGATTTATTTAGCATCTCGGAAGTTATGCAACATGGCAGCGATAAACAGAGATAAGATAGCTCAGGTACTCGAACAATGTGATTGTAAATGGAGCGGAGGAACCATTTACAAAAATTGACACCAGCATGTTCTTTGCAATTCACAAAGAAGCGATGGTGAGTAATTTCTAACTCTTCATCTTGCAACATAAATTTTTCCATAATTTTTCTTATTAAAAGAGCAAGATTTCTTGAAACAGGGAGAAATTTTCTAGAGATATTTATCGAAAATTATTAATACATTATGAAACATAGCACTTACAAGATTTAATATGATCGATCTAACGCAGATCATTACAAACAATGACAATGCCGATTATAAAGTATCTATACACTGTATTTGTTAACAATTTAATAAATAGTAAACAATTTTAAAACAACAAGAAAAAATAAATTTACTTTTATGGAAGTAAAAATTGAATGCTGTTGGTTTCTTCAATAAGATTAGTCATATTAAACGGTAGTTAAATTGTTAACACATTAGTTTCTCCTTTTGGTTACAACGGCAACTTATGGCAAGTATTTGTCAAGTTTTAAATCGATTAAAGGCAATTGTATTTTATACGGTTAAATAATTTGTCACGTAGTTATATTAAATATTTAGTGGGATATATCGTTTAAATTAAAAATTCAATGAAAGTCTTTAAATAAATATGTTTATTACTTTTGCCTTATATGAGAAATTGATTCATGAGAATATTGAAATTAATTGAAAAAAGGTAATTTAACTAATTTAATAAAATTTATTTTTATTTAATTTTGATGTAAAGGGTTTATATGGTGCAGTATTGCCAATTATGTGAATTTACTTCATACTCACACCCTTAATTTGAAATCATTTTTAGTAGTAACTGAGAATAACAATATTTAATTTATATATAAGACTAAGGGCGGGTGTTTCATTACGTAGCTTATCTTGCTGTTAGATTAAACGGAGCTTTACTTGCTTTTAGAGTAAACAGCAAGTTAAGTTGTAAATTGAAAATCAAAAGGATAGTAGTTGATTACTGCGTTCCCAAGTCTTTCTCCAGAGAAATATTAAATTTTATCATCTCAAAAACCACGAGACTTGGGGGAAATCACTTTCTACGAAGCCTATACATTTATACGGATTTGGAATCATTGAAACGGGAATTTGGAATCAGAATTACTTTCTGAATCGGTAATGATTATAATCCAATTCAGTACGAAATTTAAACCATAATAAAAAGAATGAAAACTGACTCTGGCATCATAATATATCGAACATAGATATCCTAGTCTAGTCGAGGAATTCTGGGAATTTTTAAAGAGAATGGCGAGACATTTGAACATCGTACTTGTCTGGGTACGAGGACACGTCTAATCAACGAGCAATTGTATCGCTGACGAGCTTACGAAAATAGGTTTACAGCTGCCCGACTCGGACATAAACTACTTCTGTAATACTCCGATAGGACTCATAGTTCGATAACATGTTCTATGAACTCTCTCTCTCCGGAAAGATGGAGAAATGAGCAAATTATTATCAAACGAGTAAGATGTGGCCAAAGATTGATAAGGAGCACACGGACCATCTTCTGAGGCATAGTGAATTTCAACTCAATGAGACTCGATTTACCTTACAATGACTATTTTAGAAGCTGTCAAGATCTCCTGAATTGAGGGACATTCGAATCAGATTTTACTACATTGATTTCGGAAGAACACCTTAGAGTTATTTGAGATTTCAGTAGATAACCTCAACGCCTTTATCACGCATTGCGGTTGGATTGACGAATAAGCTCTAACAACATTGATTAATAGTTTTTTTCGAGTAGAAGACTCTTTTCTTTTATGTTTTGATCACTCTCTGTCTTTATTTCCATCTCTCATTGTCTCTTACTACAACTTCCTCCTACTTTTCTTCTTTTCCTTCTAATCTACCTGTAGGTATTCCTAAAGGAGCAGAAGGACCCACTTGTGTAACTATTGTAGCATGAAAAACCAACCGGATCAAAACTTTCTAAATTCTATAACTTTCGTTTATTTTTCCTGTTACTTCAATAATTAGAACATTTTATTATTTTAAATCATTTAAAACTATTTGATCAGTTTGGACCCTTAAATACCGTATAAGGGTTAAAATAATTTGTATAATATAAGGTTTTAATGGAAATTAACTAGCGACCCCAAAACCAAAACTTAAAATGACACAACCGTGTTTTAATTTAAGCATGATATGAAGAGTATGGTTTTAAATTAAAATTTATACTTCCCAAATTTATATCTAAATTCATACAAACCACAACCAACCATTATTTAACAAAAGAAGACTCTTCTACAAGAACAAAACATAATTATTTAAGCTACGAAGGTCTTCTCAATTAACTTGTTGTAAACAATTGTAGTTTTTTTTATAAAATTCAGCTTCCAAATTGTTACAAACAGTAAAAAAAACAAGTCTAGCTGTTTAAAATAATGGAAATAAAATATTTACTTTTAAACACGATAAAGTAAAAAAAACTCATTGTGTTATTTTTAATAAACAAACACAGACACGAGAAAAATTTACTCGAAAATTCATTTTATAAATGAGAAGATATGACCAACGAATGAGTAAGTGACGTAGGTATTAAACCGCCGTAAAAAAATGATGATGAGATCACCAAAAAAAGAATAAAATTGCTCAAAAAAGCAAACAAAAAGTAAAAAAGTCATTAGTGTTTAAGTTTATAGATTGAATATTATTAAGGAAAAATTAAAACAAATATTTACCACGCCAAAAATGACCAAAAACAAAACAAACAGTTAAACAAATAAAGTTGTGTGAATAAACAAATCGTTTATTACAAACTTGTATTTATTTTGTTGTATGGATATGACCATTAAAGGTAAATCTTCCTACTTGTGTTCAGCTTAAAGAATATGTTACTAAATTTGTTTAAAATTGGAGACTGCTTTAATTGTTTCTATTTATTACTAATATCTTATAAAAAACTTTTAAAATAATCTGGATTTTGTTTTAAAATCCAAAGATCTTAACTTTGCATCATGTATTAAATGTTTATAAAATACATTTTTAATAAAAGTTTACTATTAAAACCTTAGATAAACTATATCTTTTCTGGCATGGCATAATTGTTATAATTGTACTTTTTTTGAAACAATTTATTACTCGAAAGTACAATGGTACATCAATTGATATAATAATCTGAAAATAACTACCGTTTTCGGCCAAATTTTTACAAAACGTCAGAAGAGGAAAATACATTTCTTGATACTCCTATATTGTTAAGAAACTTGGAAGAGATTACAACCAGATAAGTTATTTCTACAAGAATTTGAACTAGTATATTGTCTTTTCTATTAAATAGTCTTGGGACTAGTCTTAGACTAGATTAGTATAAATACTATCTTATACACTAGTCTATAATTTACCCCCTTATTTATAAACTTTTATCAAAGGTTTATAAATCAAATTTTCATACAAAATTCGTACTATAAATCTTTGATAAATATTTATGAATAAGGCCTTTAGTCTTTAAAGTAGTCTGTAGTCTAATTAGTAGACTAATAAGTCTTTCGACTAATATACGCTATATTATATAGACTAAAGAGTAAACTACTCTAAAGTTTAATCTGTAGACTAGTCTATTCTTTATAATTTATAAACTACTACTAGCCTCTATGGACTAGACAGAGTCTATACAGGCAAAAATGAACTGTTGATTTTGAAAGCAGTATGAGTCTACTTTCCAATTTTTATAGAATCATATTCAAAATATTTAATTTGAAAACTAATGAAGCTGATTTTTCTAAAAATTGGTGGTATTTACATTTCTTTCACCAACAATCCTTCCCCTATTCTTGGAGCTACTAATGTAAATAATTTGTTTACCAATAAAGAAGTGGGTCTTAAATACAGAATTCTTTTACGTTATCCAGACTAAGAAGCGTTTATCGCAATGAGGACCCGTAACGCAATAGTTAACATTCAGATGTAAAGATTAGAAGCGTTTTATTATAAGTACGATATTGCTCTCAGAAATAAACTGCCGTTATAAGGATTGTAATGTTTCTTAGGGTGCATTTATTAGATACAATGGGAAGCGCTTTGCATTGCCTGCTACCACTTTATAACAAAATAAAACAATATGGGCTTCCAATACCCAGTTGATACCTTTGAGGTTTAAACCCCAGTTGGTACCTACCAACCGCTTTTCTACAAGTATAATTAGCTACGTTAGACTTATTTTACTATACTGAATATACATATTCCAGAACAGTGTATAATTATAATTTCTTATACTAAATCCGATATATTTTAAATCTTATTTATATCTTTAATAAAAACAAAACAAAAACTTACCTTTTAAAATAATTTCGAAAATAAATTTAAGTTCTTTTTCCTCTTAAGCGTATGTTAAAGATGCCAAAATGTCTGTTACAATTATTATATTACTGTTAAGTTTAACAGCAAATGTTTCCTGTAAAATGGACCAAAAAAATAAGAATATTGTCAACAGGGTGGGTGGCTGTAGTTTTTCCAGCAAAACAAACAAAAACAAAACAACACACAAGAGATGTAAAAAGATGAAAATTTTAATAGTTTATGCACAGAGAGGGTAGTTGAACTTTTATCGATTTGAGTAAGAATTATATATAATTTTCGGTAAATTTTAGTTGGTATAACAACATATAAACAGGCTTTATTTTTTATGTTAAATATATTAAAAAAAATACAAGTTTTTTTAATATTTTTATATAAAAGATTTTAAATTTAAAATAAACGTTAAATTTGACAAAAAATATGTTTATTTGTAGATATTCCAAAAAAATTGTTTTTCTTTTCTTTTGTAAAAACAGGGAGGTTTCAATATAATTTTCTTTCCAAACACATACTTTACACATGAAAGAATTAATTAATTTTTCTAGTTAGAAAATGTTATAATTATTTTATAAAAATTTAAATCCTTTCAAGCGTAAAATATTGTTTTTCTTTTTCTATATTATTCATTTCATCATTCTATGCACTCACGAGCTTTAAGATTTTTGTTAAATGTTTAATTTGTTTCTTTTATATTTAGATATACAATATAATTTTATTATTTATAGCGGAGCTTAAAATTGTGACAACACCCGGTACGTTTGGTTAGCACGTAACAACTGAATTGTATATTGAGCGTACTCGTGCGCATTTGCTATATTAAAACATCCAAATTGTATTACAGTTTGGCCAATAAAAACTACTACTACAACGGGCTTTTTTTCTTGAAGGGGCTCTTGTTTTGTACATATCAGTTGTTTAATATACATTTTGTTTTTTTATTTTTATTCTTTTGTTACGTTGTTTGAGTATGATGCATGCTCCCACCGGTAAATGTATTGTTTAGTTTTTTATAAACGCTACCAATTATAAGAAGGTATATACGATTTGTCATAATAGAAAGTTTAAATATCATTAGATAACTAATCTAATCTATAGTGTAGCCTCTGTTATAGTCTATAGTCTGGTCTTTAGTTCTTCTAACTTGTTTATAGTCTAGACTGAATTGTAGTCTATATTATAGTTTAGTCTATAGTCTAAAGTGTAGTCTAGTCTATAGTCTAAAGTATAGTTTATAGTCTAATCTATAGTCTAGTCTTCAGTCTAGTCTATAGTCTATAGTCTAGTCTATAGTCTAGTCTATAGTCTAGTCTATAGTCTAGTCTATAGTCTAGTCTATAGTCTAGTCTATAGTCTAGTCTATAGTCTAGTCTATAGTCTAGTCTATAGTCTAGTCTATAGTCTAGTCTATAGTCTAGTCTATAGTCTAGTCTATAGTCTAGTCTATAGTCTAGTCTATAGTCTAGTCTATAGTCTAGTCTATAGTCTAGTCTATAGTCTAGTTTATAGTCCTATAGTATAATCTATAGTCCAGTCTATAGTGTAGTCTATTGTCTAGTCTATAGTCTAGTCTATAGTCTAGTCTATAATCTAGTCTATAGTCTAGTCTATAGTCTAGTCTATAGTCTAGTCTATAGTTATAATAAATAAAAGATCGATTTAAAAAATGTGTATAGATTTACGTTTGGAAACAATGTTCAAAATTGAAGTACAATTCTATATCCGGGAGAATTTGAATCAGAAAAATGTTGGTCGTTATAAACAGCAACCTCTGCACCGCTATAGTAATGTAGGTTGAAGAGAAAAAAACATTCCCCTCTTGAGTAGCATGTTTATAATTCGTTTCAGTCTTCGAAAAAAAATTCCTTCCCTTTTTAGCTTTTGTACAATGTTTTTCTTATAATATGTAATGAGCTGTATGTGATTGCAATACAAAACAACAATAATTAACGTTGGTGGCTTTTCATGAATTACAATTTACATTATTATTCTAGATAGAATTTTTACCCCCCTCCAACTAAATTTTTTAATGTTTACACACCATGTCTGTATGTTCATATTCCCGCCAAGTTTCTTATGATTATTATTTAGCTTACCTTTATTTTTCTAAATACAATTTATATTACTTGAACTAAAACTTAATCGAAATATCTAAATTAAACACTAAATTACAAATTTGCTAAAATTTCAACAACTGTGTGGGAATTTTTGTGTACAACTATTTCTGTTTTCTTTTTTGTTTTCCTTCTATTTCTCACTACTCCAATCAGCTGTCTAATTTTTGTTTTCCTCTGATTAGAGCCCTGTGCCGATGAATGTTAACGTCTGTGGCGGCTGACAACAAAAATATCGGCGGTGACTTAAATTCGATGGTAAGCCTGCTAAGTTCTTATGTACGTTAATTTTTAAATTTTCGCTGTGAACGGAAATTTAAAAGTAAAAACGGAATCCTAGAAATAAATCCTAGTGTGCTAGAAATAGAGCTTGCACAAAAGTTGTGTAAGAAATTGTTCAGAGTTAGAAAAAAATAAAATTTCTTTTTTTTAATTTGATTAATTCTTAAAAATGGAAAACAAATCCTTCATCAAGTTTTATGAGGATCGGCCTATATTTTCCTGGTATGTATTTACTTTTGTTGCATAGTGTAATCTAAATAACATTTTAATTTATTTATTTTTTAACTTTATGAAAAAATTGAAAACGCCATTAAAGCGCCTCCTAAAGTCCTTTCACGCGATATCAAAAGTTTTTTTATTATTTGATCTAGACCAAACTTTGGCCTAAGGACAAAAGTCTTTGGAAACAATATCTTTTAATGAAGGCCTATTAGAAAATCATTGATAGCAATCGTTTCGAAACGGTTATACCAAAATCCTTTCACATGATATCAAAAGTTTTTTTTATTACTTGATCAAAATCACCAAACTTTGACCTAAGGACAAAAGTTTTTGGAAACAATTTCTTTTAATGAATGCCAATTAAAAGATCAATGAAACCGTTTTGAAACGGTAATAATGTATCGGTAATTTGGCTTAATTCGGTACCGCTATCTTAGCGTTATCGGTGTTTTGACTTGATCGGTATATGTTCTTTAGTATTATCGGTATATTGACATACATATTACTAAAAATATTTTCTCATTATTTATTCAGTAAAAAATGAAAACAGAATCCGAGTTAATTTCTCTAGTCGAAAATAAATCGTATATATTATAATAATGGTAAAAAAATTTAAATTGATTTTGTATTAGATTAAATTTAAATAAAATTTTTATCATTTAAAAATCAATAGAAATTGTTGAAATTTATTTTAGTTCAAGTTGTAACAAATTAAATGCAAACAAAATGCATTCAACGAATTTAACATTTAATTATTTCAACTACATCGAAATCTTTAAGAATCCAATCAAATCGATTTGATTTTTTAAAAAGAATTTGGGAATGAATTATTTCAGAGCTGTGCTTTCATCCAATTTCTAATGAATAGAATTAAAAAATAAAAAAGTAAACTTAACGTCAAACTATATTAAACGTAAAGATTTAATTTATTTTAAACATAATTCGTACTTTGTAAACCTTATTTCGATTCAAGATTCGTCTAAAGTATTACATGATCACATGACCAGAAATTGAATTTAGGATACAATAATTCCCGTTAATGAACATTAAAAGTATTTTCATCTGAACACAAATCAGATCACTCATTACTCAAGAACTCAATACGATTACGATTAATCAAATGAAAAATAAAAAACACTCTGCACCCCTCACTATCGTTTGTTTACCTTATAATATACACATACGAAAGCAACCACCACTTTGTATAAATGATTTTATTACACACATAAAATTCCTTTTTTTTTGTCAAATTAGGTTTTTCTTTTTTATTGATCCATGAAATAAAAAAAAAAGAATTGATTCCACAAAACAGGAATTATCTCTTTTCAGCTAGAACGTGAACTTAAACTCTAATTTCTACGACTGTAGTTGTTGGTAGAGGTTTGAGTCAATTGGAGACCACGAATGTTGTGGAAGTCCAAGAGTTTCAACATCTCCTTGGTGTCAGGATCAATTTCAATGATATCTTGTTCCAAAGCAGAGACGGCAGGAACGTAGTTATCACGACGTTCACGTTCTTCTTCTTGCAATTTAATGGAGATACCACGAACTTGGGAGTGGCGGAGACGGCCCATTAAATGTGTAACATAACTAAAAGAGAATATAAACAACAATAAACAATTAGTCGAGAAATTCATTTGGAATGAATGTGGTATAAAACTTACCCGGCAATCTTGTTTCTCAAGGGCTTGGTGGGGATGATAGCGACTTCTTCGCAGATACGCTTGTTGGTATGGAAATCCAAAGTCAAGCGGGTGTAGTATTTTTCAATGATGACCTTAGCGGCCTTCTTGACTGTCTTGGTTCTAACACGACCCTGTTCATTTTTAAATTATCCAAATCATTCAATTATATTGGGAGTTTTGTGCAGAGCAGCAAGCAAGATGAAGAGAACAATAGAAAAATAAAAACATTAGTATCATTTTTTAACACTTGCTTTGTTTTTGCAATTCTTTTGCTATTTTCACAGAAATTTCAATAAATCTTTATGCGTTAAACACTTTTGCACTTATTTTTTATTAAATTTATTAGAAATTTTCACAGATGTTATTGAATTTTCACGATTTTTAATAAAAATTTGACAATCGGACACCTACCATGGCGGACGATTTTACCGGAAAAGAACAGCTAGATGTTGTGTTTCATCGAATGTCATTGTGACAGTTTTGACAGCGAGTTTTCAGAACATTCAGCATTTGTATATGTAAAGGTGAAAGATGTGTTTAGTTTGTAAAAATAATACAGTCACATCTGGCAACAGTGTGTACAATTTTTTTCTGGCAGCACTTCAAACAAAAAAGTGTTTGTTTCAAACACGAGATATGAAAAAACCAAAATCTGTTTTTTAACGAAAAATTAAAATTCTTCTACATTTGATCGTCCGTCATCTTACATACATTTTGAGTTTGTAACTTTCTGTAGAGCGTATTCAGTTTGGGAATTGTTTGAATGTTTTTTTTTAATTATATAATATATAACTCAAGTTTTGTTTTGCTGCTAACTTCTAACGTTTATAAATTTAAAATTTTTTCATTTAAGTAAATTTCTTGTTAAACATGCTTCATACTAATTCAATGAAAATCTATAAAAAGTCACTCTCTGGTACTTTTTCGTCCTTTAATTGATTTTTTAATTGTCTGTAATATTGAGGCTAGAACTATAAACACTCTAATAATGTAATGTAAAACTGACAAAATAAAAATAAACATTTTTATTAGAATAAAATTACATTCGATTTACTTTCGACTAGATTTGTGTACTCGGTTTTAAAACGAGAAAAATTATGCGATAGATTTAATTGCATGGGTTTACAAATAGAATGTCTTTATGATCGTGAGAACTTTCACGTTCAATACTCGTCAAGGTAGCAAAAAGGTTTCTTTATCAAATATTCTCCACATGTATTTAAATTTCACGTTTTTAGAAATTCTTACGAGTTGAGTTTGTAAGCCAATTTTTCGGGACATTTGAACTATTTGTGAAGGTACTCGTGAATTTTGAACTTAAATTTGAATTTTTATATACCTACTGTTATTTCTGACGTTAATTTAATAATAAAGTTAAAATCTGTGTATCACGTTGGAATGGAGTATTTATATTTATTTGTATTAACGTATTGAAGATGAAAAATATATATAAATACCTGGGAAAATATCATAAACTTGGTAATTTTTTTTTTTAGTTTTTAAGCATCAAATAAATTTATAAAAATATATTTTTTTTAATCCCTGCATAATTTCTCAAACAACTTTTGTGCTTGCTCTGTTTTGTTATTATCAACAATATATTTGCTTCCAAAATCCCACGTTTTATCTCTCGGATTCCGTTTTTTTATTTAAAATAATTGAAAATTATAAAATCAAACGTATTTGAGAATTTACAGTTGATTTTAAGCCGCCGCTAATATTTTTAGTGTCAGCAGCCGACACTATTAATATTTTTGTTGGCGCAGGACTCTCTGCTCGTTACAAAATGAGAATTGTTTTTCATTCTCTTGCATTGTCTAAAAAACAATTGCAAATTGCAAAGTGTTGTCAGCAAATTTCATCTTCTACAAAACGTTTATTATCCACTAGAAAAGTGCTTGAAATGATCGGAGAAACTACTAAAACAACTGCTGCCATCGATTATCCAACTCCCCGCAAAGATGAGAGTTACGTGGAAAAATTACACGGCGTCGAAATCAAAGACGTCTATCGTTGGCTAGAAGACCCTGATTCGGAAGAAACAAAGAAATATGTCGATTTGCAAAATGAAATTAGTCAGCCTTTTTTGGAAAATTTTGAAGCTTGGAAGAAAATCAATGAAAAGTTGTCGAAATTGTGGAATTACGAAAAATATGGTTGCCCCACGAAACATGGTGATTACTATTACTTCTACAAGAATACCGGCTTGCAAAACCAGAGTGTTTTGTACCAACAGGACACGTTGAACGGAGAGCCACGCTTATTTTTCGATCCTAATGCTTTGTCGACAGACGGCACTATAGCTTTGGCTCAAAAATCATTTTCCGAAGATGGCAAATATATGGCATATGGTCTGAGTGAAAGTGGTTCGGATTGGGTAAAGATCTATGTGCGCAATGTAGAAACCGGCAAAGATTTGGATGAAGTCTTGGAAAAGGTTAAGTTCTCCGACATATCTTGGACCAAGGATAACAAGGGTTTCTTCTACGGTCGTTATCCTGGACAAGAGGGAAAAACTGATGGTTCGGAAACCAAACAAAATGAATTTCAAAAGCTTTACTACCATTATCTGGGACAACCTCAGGAGAAAGATATACTGATAGCCGAGTTTCCCGAAGAGCCAACGTGGCGCATACAATCTGAAGTTTCGGATTGTGGCAAATACCTTATAATGCCCATAGTAAAAGACTGTCGCGATAACATACTTTACTATGCCAATCTGGAAGAAGCTGGCGAAATTACCGGCAAACTAAAAGTTTATAAAATTGTAGAGAAATTTGAATCCGATTATCAATATGTTACAAATTTGGGTTCAAAGGTTTTCTTTAGAACAAACAAAAATGCTCCCAATTATCGTATTATTGCCATAGATTTTGATGATTATGCTGAAGAAAAATGGGAAACGTTAGTCGCCGAACATGAAACTGATGTTTTGGATTGGGCCCGTTGTGTGGATGATGACAAACTTGTATTGTGCTATATACAAGATGTCAAGAGTGCCTTGCAGGTGAATTCTTTAAAGGACGGCAAACTGATTAGTAAATTTGAGTTGGACATTGGTACGGTAATGTCCTTTTCAGGCGATAAAAAATATTCGGAAATTTTCTACAATTTTTCCTCTTTCCTTAATCCGGGAACCATATATCATTATGATTTTAAATGGAACGATTTCAAGCCAAAAGTATTGCGTGAAATTAAATTGAATTTGGAAAACTTTTCGGCTGCCAAATATAAGGTGGAACAAGTATTTTATAAGAGCAAGGATGGCACCAAAGTACCCATGTTTATAATTTACAAGAATACCGATGTCATTAAGCCAAGACCTTGCCTTTTATACGGTTATGGTGGTTTCAATATCAGTATGCAGCCTTCCTTTAGTATTTCTGGTCTTATGTTCATTGACTCGTTCGATGGCGTACTGGCCTATCCCAATTTACGCGGTGGTGGTGAATATGGTGAAAAATGGCACAATGCCGGCCGTTTATTGAATAAACAAAATGTATTTGATGATTTTCAAACTGCAGCTGAATATTTAATGGAAAATAACTATACTACCAAAGATCGATTGGTTATACAAGGTGGCTCGAATGGTGGTCTGCTAGTTGGTGCTTGCATAAATCAACGACCAGATCTCTTTGGTGCTGCTGTAGCTCAAGTGGGTGTTTTGGATATGTTACGTTTCCATAAATTCACCATTGGTCATGCCTGGTGTTCGGACTACGGCAATCCCGATGAAAAGGAACATTTCGAGAATCTTTTGAAATATTCGCCACTGCACAATGTTCACACACCTAAGTCGCCTGAAGAGGAATATCCTGCTACTTTAATATTAACAGCTGATCATGATGATCGTGTTAGTCCTTTGCATTCATTGAAATTCACTGCAGCTCTACAGGAGGCTGTTCGCAATTCAGAACATCAAAAGAATCCAATTTTATTGCGTGTCTATAGTAAAGCTGGTCATGGTGCTGGCAAGCCAACATCGAAGCGCATCGAGGAGGCCACCGATGTTCTTACGTTTATGCTTAAAAGCCTTAAGGTTGAAAATGTAAATATTTAAAGGAAGTATATGGACCAATATGTATTAACAAAGTTTGTATTTCACAATAATCTAGCGCCATCTTTTATAAATAAAACATTTAATATATTGTTAAACTAATATTCATTCATACATTGATATAAATGAAATCGTAATCAAATCTATTATAGCTCATTCTATATATATAAAAAATAACACTTTGTTAGTGCATGATAATAATAAAACTTTTTTTATCTAATGTATAACATTACAAATTATTAAGTAAATAAATGCATTTAATAACAGCTAATACAGAATTGTGTTATATTAATAAATCTAAACACATTTAGTTTAGAGTAATGTCTAAACAATTGGGACACCCTGTAAATAATCGGTTTCAACCGATGGGGAATAAATGATCCAAAAAGAGTGTATTGGATCCTATTTTCGGATACATTACGATACTCATACATTGTTGGTAGGTTGGTAGTTCAGGCTGCAATAAATATACACGTGGGTCCTATTGGTACCTTTGTGATACCTGTAAGTGTAATAAGGAGAACAGGAAGAGGACATAGAGAGTTATGGTAAGAAATAATAGTGAAGATGCATTAGGGGTATTAATAGTAGTAGAGTGTATTGAAAGATAGATAGAGAGAGACATAAGAGAGGAAGAGTCTCGGACTCGAAAAAGCTACTGATCAGTGCTATTTGAGTTTGTCTCGTCAAACCAACCGCAGTGCATTATGAAGAAGTTTAGGTATCTATTTTAGTCACTGATAATTCTGAGGTGTCTTCCAGAAATCGATGTCTCAGATACCGAAGTTGGGTGTCCTCCAATGCTGGAGAGCAGCAAAGAAGATGTTCAATTGATTCCTCATCTTGACAGCTTCTGCAATAGTCGTTATATAGTCGGCTATATCTTAGCAGATAGTCTGTGCGCTCTTTATCAAGCTTCGAGTACAAGTTGGCTCATTTTCCCATTTTGCCTGTAAGAGTGCATAAAACATGTTATCTATGAGTCTTTTGTGTACTCCTATCGTAGTACCACAGAAGTGGTCTATGTCCGAGTCGGGTTACTGTGAACCCGCCATCGCAAGCTCATCAGCGATACAATTGCATGTAGAGTCCTCGTATCCACGTTCCCATACGAATACGATGTTTGAATGTCTCGCCATTCTATTTAGGGATATCCGGTATTCCTGAACTAGTCGTAATGTAGATTATACACCTGTCAGGGACTTGATTGCAGCTTGACTGTCGTTAAAGATTAGGATATCTCTGTTCGATATCTTATGATACCAGAGCCAGTTTGCCGTTCTTTTTATGGCCGATATTTCGGCCTTGATTGGATTACAATCATTACCGATTCTAAAAATGATCCTGATTCCAAATTCTGGAATGAAAATACCGTCCCTACTCATTCTCCTCGTTTTGAGCCATCTGTGATCTTCCTTCAGTCCCGTATTTTCCGAGATGATGAAACTAAAGTTTCTTTGGAGGAAGAGCTTGGGGACGCAGCCTTTGGGTAAATATTTACCGATAGATTTCCTATCCTATCGGTAATACTAGCATGTCCATATGGTCTGTATGACCATGCGTTTATTGCATTCAGTCTGAATGCCGTCGTGAGTGCTATTTTGCTGGCCAATGTTGGGTTTCCATGACATAGATACTGTCTATAAATAGTTCTTTAGGTTGTAAAACTATACTTCCAAAGAAGCGAAAAAGAAGTAATTGCGGAACTCAACCCTCGCAGTCTACTACATTTTATTGGGGAATTTAGTCACATTCTATTCCTCTATGTCCTATACATATGTTCTTTTTGCCTTTCTTCTAGTGTTTTGTTTTTCTATCTTTGAGTCTTCACACTTTTTTCTAAGTAGAGATGAACCTTTTTATAGGTTAGGTGTTTAGCTTGAAGACTGTTACTAGGTAACAGAAGTTTGTTATTTTTTTGAAATAATATTTCTGCAGCACTTTTAACTATTAAATATTAAGGATAAAGTTGAAAAGGATTAAAAATATATTAAAACATCCTATTATACAAGTCCTCTTATTATGTCCTCACGTAAAAATTCCTTAAAAAACAACTCGGAATTATTAACCAACTCGAATACAGTCAATACAAATTCCAATGCCAGTGCAGATAGTATAACGGATAAGTCAATAAATTTAAATGAATTTTTGGATTTTTTAAATTTGTCATGTCACGTTAATGACATGATTTCCAACAATAGTGAAGAACATCAACGACAACATAAGGAACATTTTCAAACAACAAAATCTTCTAATAGTGCTACGGCTTCAACGACAGCTCGTACGAAATCCTATGGAACACAAAATCCTATAGATTTTCATAAATTATCACAAAATCGTCTAGTAAATGATCTGTATGGTTTTAATCGTCATGTACGTTTACCGGCTGAGGAAATAGGTGAGAATACTGTGGGCGCTGGGGTTGTTGAAGTTACACGTCCTTTACGACGTGCCTCTACCTTAACAACCACTTCAAAAGTATCAAGTAAAAATGTTGAAGGAGGTTTGCATCCAAAATTAAATGAAAAATTGGATTATGTTTTAAATGAGGGCATTTTGGATGCAGTTTTACCTTTTATTTGTCCAGTACCATTGCCAGCCAATTACACTAGTCGTTTGAAACCCAAACAACAAAAAGAAGCCAAGGATATTAAAAATGCTACAGCCCAATTATCTGCCACGCCTGGTGAGGAAACAAATGATGCAGAAGCCGCTGTTAGTAAGGATTCCGCCACTAAAATAAAGGCCAAAACAAATTTAACAGAAGTAAAGTCCTCAATAGTTACTAATGCCGCCAAAAAGGAGTAAGTATTTTATATAGATGTATTTAGCGCAAAAACCTACCACTTGTTATTTATTTAAGTCCGGAAGTTGTTATACATGTTTGTGATGAGGTGAAAAATACTTCCAAGGATTTCGTATGTCCTCAGAGTTTGCTCGTCAGCAAGATGGGTTATTTTGCCGATGTTACTGCCGGTCAAAAGCTCGAGGATATGGATATTTCGGTTCATTGCGACATACAAATCTTCGAATGGCTAATGAAATGGGTAAAATCGGAAAATGCTAATAGCAACACGTCTAGTGTAGATCCTAACAATGATATGGCACCAAATTTAAATGTTAATAATGTGGTTCCCATATTAGTTTCAGCTAGTTTTTTACAGGTATAATAGCTAACTAATAATTCCTAATTAATAATTATTAAATTTGCAACTATTTTAGATGGAACCCTTGCTTATGGATTGCTTAAGCTTTTGTCATTCACGTTTGGGTGAAGTGGTAAGAGTTTCCACCAATCTTTCCTGTTTAAATGATACCATAATCACTCGCATGGCTGCCATGTTCACCAATGTTGAATTGGAAATGGTGTGTGATAAAAAGGATCGTTTATTGCCACGTTTATGGACTAAACTTATCTTGAGTCTTTTCGAACCGGAAACGGAAGCCTTAAGGGGTCATTACTACAGTTTATCGGGTTTATTTAAATGTTCAAAGTATATATCGGTCATTTTATATTCAAAATAATGCTAATTAAATCATAAATCTTTAATAGATGTCAAAAATGTTTAACTAATACCATGAAGTCCTATATACAATGTATACCGGGTAATGTACGTTTAAATCGATGGGGTCAAATTGTTAGTCATCATGTGCGTGAACCTTCATGGGATTTGAATTACTATATAACACAACTATTTAAAGAGGTTAAATCGTGGCGTTTGGTCTATTGGAAACTATGGGGTCATGCCCATTATTTGTATTGCTGTCTGTGTGAAATGTACTTTCCGGTTTATCAGGTAAATTCTTTAAATAGATTATCAATAGAATTTAAAGGCAGTATTTAATCACTTTTAGATGTCTTGGTGCCGTTATCATCCCGAATCACCTAGTTTTCTGGGTCCTGTTGCCGAGGGTCGTACTACAGGTCCAGCTGGTCGTTATGCTTGTTGTGGCCAGCAGGCTTTTCGTTATGAAACCTTACCGGGTCCACATGTAGGTTTAGATTTCTATTTCATTTTCAATATTTTCAATTTTCTTTTACTTTAGGGTTGTCAGTTTCGTGAGCATAGCGTTTTAGTGGAAACTGATCGTGAACGTTCTATATTATCTATAGTACAGTTAGCTATTGAGGGTAAAGCTTTAGGTGATTGTCCTCCACATCGCATGCAAGATATAATGGCTAGTGCAGAAATTGAACCCAGATGGATGGGTATATCGTTGATGCCTCAACGTTGTCGTCAGGGTTTGTTGCCGGTTTTGAATCCAGATGGTAAGTTAAGGTTGGAAGTAAATTCTTGCTTTTGTTTGTGTTGTATTTATATAGTAATTTATATTATTTTATTTGCAGAATCTACATCACGTGTGGCCAGACGTGTAAGACCAGCTTCATCGAAATTCTTTGCCGATTCCAGTACGGAAACAGAGAGTACAGATACTTTGGATAATATACGAATTTCAAAATTTGGCATGGCTTCTTATGATAGTTTTTCTACCAGCAGTAGTGATGGATGTGAATCATCGGATAGCAAAACATTTGCACCAAATAAAACTTATCACAAAAAACAGAATAGAAAAAGGTAAAGTAAGAACTAATGATATATATACAATACAATTAGTTAATTTATTTTTCTTTTATTCACGAATAAGTAAACCCCTTGAAAATCCTGGCCGTTATTGGTCTGGTGAGCTATCGGCACGCAGTAATCAGGACCATCAGAGAGAGTTTGAAGAAAAAGTAATGAAACAAGTCATGATTATGGTTCAAAAGAAAACTGGCTCAGATTTAGGTGTTAGTCAGCAGAATCGACCTTTAGGTGGTACTTATGTTAAATTAGAACAAGAATGGAAGGAGCAGTTGAAACAACGCATGTACGCTTTAGGTGGCAATACGTCTGCAAGTGCTCAAATGGGCAACATTAATAGCAACAATATAGCATTGAATATTAAAGGTTCACGAAAGAAGGTCGATAATAGTGGCCAATAATTTGTGATAGAAATGTCACAACTGGGTATTAGGTATACTTTTACAAACATTCAAATTGCTTCTTTCAGATTGTGTATTATGAATCAACATACATAGGTACATACATAAACCATACAATTTTCACATACTTTTTCTATTCTTTACAATCTTAACACATTAATTGCTTTTTGTATTCATTTTATTTTTACTTTAAACTTAATGAAAATTTTTATTTGTTCTTTGTTTCATTACAAACTAATTTTGTTTATTTTAAATAATAATTTTGTTTCAATTAAATTGCTATTGTAATTGAAGAAAACCAAGTTTCAAAAGGAGCAGGATTTTTAAGGTTTTACCAATAACTAAAATAAACTAAAGAACTGATTAAATGCTTAAATAAAAAGGAAAGGTTTTTAAGTTAAGTTTTATTAAATTAAATACAAAATATGTTTCTTGAAGCCTTATATAAGCAAAAAAACAGTTCAACTGTCTTTATAATTCCAAGACTTTAACAATAGTTTACCGAAAATAATTTTAAAACAATTTTTGTTTAAAAAATACAAAATCTCACACAAATTAAAACTGAGAAGAGGAAAATGGAGGATACACATAATAAAAGAAAATTATAAAAAATAAATATTAAAAAACAAAATACGAAAGAGGAAAGTTGTTAGAAATTTATGAGGCGCTCAAGTGCAGATTGTTTTCGTTTTGATGTTTCTTGTTGTGTTTATTAAACTTTAAAGCGCAGCAAACCCTTTTAATTGTGTTTTATTAAAACTTAAATAATCCCCACGAATTGCTACAAATATGGGGTGTTGGAAAACGAAGCTAACTAAATAGACTTTCAGTGGCTTTTTCCAAATCCCAGTTTTCTTTCGATAGAACAGCACGTGCATCATGCTCATCTATGCCCATATCCTTCAAACGTTGTATTTTGGCATCACAGTCTGGATATTTATGGGGACCTATTGATAATAAATTATAAAACATAAATTGTATTAAAGAACAATTAACTAAAGTAAAACTTACCACCCGCATAAACATTGGTCCAATGCCGGGCTGTTGTTACAAATAATTGATATTTATCTTTATATTGGTAAGCTACGACAGCATCTTGTGGATCATCGGGTTCAGCGGCAGCTAATAAGGCTTGCAATGACAATAAGACTGTACGTAATGTCATAGCAGCGGCCCTTTAAAAAGAATTTGTTTATTTTTATTAATGTTTTAAATTAAACATCTTAACTCACCAGTTATCTTTTAATATATCCAAACATATGGCACCAGTTACCGAAGATATATTGGGATGCCAAATTTTTGTTATAAAACGCACCTGTAATTAAATTATATTTAAAAAGGAAAGCTATTTAAACCATTTCAATTAACTTTACCTTGGGTGGATTGAAGGGATACGTTTCGGGTACTTTAATTTCTAGTACAAATTTTCCACCTTCATATGGTGTATCTGGTGGTCCTGCTATTTCACCACGTAATTCAGTCCAACTGTCATTGATTAATTCAATTTTAATGGAGCATTGAACAATCTGAAAATTAAAAATATGAATATAGCTTTAATGCTCCATGAATATTTGGACATTATAAAAATTTCGTTTTAATGTGGGTGCGAACATATTAACAAGACATAGTTTTAAACAAATAAAAGTGACATGAGGGGTAAATTTCCTTAACTATCATTATTATAGGCTGATCTGTTTGTTTAGGATAAGTCTATAAGTCTTGTGATAACTTGTTGCTGCAATTTTCTTATGTTTGTGGGTCCACGTAATGATGCCCTAATGGTTGTAGAAGTCATTTAAAGTATTACTTACAACTCCTACTTCTCTATGTTATACCTGTACCTGACTGTACCATTATAATGACGGACCAAAACGTTGATGAGCTATGCGATCGAGTAAATGGTTATCTCGGAGAATTACACAACTTCTTCACTGGATATAACCTGAAACTACCACCAACGATGTCATCAGCTACACTTTTCACCATCTGGATGAAGGAGGTAAACTTGACCTATGCGTCGTAGTCGATGGAAACCAAATACCAACTGTGAACCACCCAATGATCTTGGCGGTCACCTTTGAGAGATTTTTACCTCCTCAGCTCATGCCACGGCAATAACGCACAGATTGCGAAATAGAAACAATGTCCTCAAAGCGCTAGCCGGCATCACTTGGGAAGTGGACAAAGAAACCTCGTTGTCTACCTATAAAAAATTGGTCGGTCAGTGGTCAATTATGCTTCTCCAGTGCGGTCTCCCTCGCTGGGTGATACCCAGTGAAGAAATGTTTAAAGCTGGCAAATTGCTGCCATAAGGACTGTAATGGGCTGCGTGCAAATATCTTCAAAGCAGCACCTATACGAGGAAAAGAAGGTCCTTCTAGTCAAGGATCATAACGTCATGCTGACTAAACAGTTTCTCTTGGGATGTCACCAGAGTAGTGATCTTAACCTTAACATCACTATTTGTTAAGGAAGGACCTTCGCTTCGAACGACATTCATAGAGACGCCATTAATACCGCGGTTTCAGGTTACCGCATGAATGTCGTGCTTGTCGACCACCGCCCATAGCAGAAATTGAGAAGAACCTGCCGTGGAAAACAGGAGTTGCTCTGGCACAACTGAGATCGGGATGAAGCAACAGGCTCAATGCCTACTGGTCCCGCATACACCGTGACGTCCCTAATATATGCCCAGCATGTGGACAGGATCGCCATGATACCCAATACATATTCAACTGTCCAGCCTACCCTACTTCACTTAGCTCAACTTTTGACTGCCAATAGCACAGTGTACCGTTATTAATGATAAAAGCTTGATCCTTAGCCACTGCCGTGAAGACACCCGCGACCTTTTTGTTAGTGAATTTACTAACCCTATATGCATAACTACCTATGTATATAAACAATTTCGTTGTAATTAGTGTAACCTACTGTCATCGATATTTTTCTTCACCTTCTCTTGTACGCGGTCGAGCATCCTCAGGTGGGGTGAGATACATACATATATCTTACATCATTTTAAATCAAAACACTTAATGCTTCTGAAGCATTTAACCAACTATTGGTGGCCAAAGTTGTCTGCTGTGTAGCAATGTAGTAGACTTAACAATACCTTAATGTAAATTCAAGTCCAGTTTCTGGACTACAGCCTTGCTATTAGTCAGTACTAAAATCCACCAACAAATTATATACTATTAAACTTTAACGTACGTTTATTGCTCTCCAGGATGATGGTATATAGTTCCGAAAGGAACAAACATGACAAAATCTTATTAGAATTTTTACTCTAATATCTATAAAATATGAACTCATTTAATTAAGAATATGAAGAGATAATAAAGATACAAATAAGAAACAAAATTGTGAAATTTTCCAACATAAATAAAGATGATAGATACTATTTAGGACTCTCATGATTCATCATCGATAACTATATTGAACTAACAATGTAAGAAGAAAAACAAATTGTTGACAATTTAGCCAACCAACTAAAATAATAATCAAGGGCAACCACATTTCCACTTTGACAAAAAAATCACACCGTAATGAAACAACAACAATAAACAAAAAATCACAACAAATGTTATAACAGAAAATAAAACAAAAGCAACGAAATAAAGTCGAAAAGGAAAAAACTAGGTTAGGGGATACTATTAAGCCAAATCAGCCTGTTAGCTAAACTAAAAAAGAAAAATATTATATAGTTTTGAAAGAAATGAAAGGAATTGGCACTAAACTTACCTCCTCGCTGCGCATAACTTCCTTAAATTCGCGCTTTATACGAGATACAGCCATATTAGCCATGATGGTTACAATTTATTTTCTTTTTGTAGATGAAAACTTCCTTGGTTGGACTTGATTAATGTTGGTTGTTAGTCTTTTGCTTATTTTCCTAGCGTAACTTTGACCCCAACAGTGACAGACGGTGTTCAATAATGATGAGCAGCTCACAGAACAGAAATTTATTTAAAAATTTTGTTTTTGTTTTAAATCTTCTTTAGTTGCTTTCTTCTTATTGTTTTTCCTTTTTTTTGTATTTTATGCTAAATGGACGAACGAACGAAAGAAAGAACAATTGTAAAAACTCACTCACACAGTCAGGGGCAATTTTTTGCAAAAGCACAACACACACACAAACTTTTAGCACAATCAATTTGCCAAAAAAGAACAAACAAAAAATTGTTTTTCAGTTAGAATTCTCTAATTTTAGTTTATTTCATACAAACATTATTTAATTAATATACCGTGTTATTTTCCTTAATAGTTTTTATCAATTGTTTAAGTGGTTATTTAGTTATTTTAAAATCTCGTTTGTTAGAATTTTTTCTTCATCTCTTTAAGCAAAAACTAAATTTTCATTGTTGCTCGCCAGAGACCTGCGCCGACGAAATTTAACGGTGCTGACGGCTGGTACAAAAATTTTAAAGGCGTCTTAAAATCGTCTTTAAACCGGCTAACTTTTCCAAAGCGTCTTTTAAATGATCTTAACGGTTTTCATAATTTTAAAAAATAAAATTACAAAAATATAAAACATGCACTTAATTTGTAAAATAAAGTAACAAACGGATTTTTGTTGCATACACAATCATGTGTTCCAAAAAGTGAAAAAAATGTCGAAAAAAACGGGCAATTAGCTATTGTAATTATCGAAACATACACCAAGGCCGTTAACATCTGCAATCTCGAAGTGTAAATTTTCCATAATGTGTAACCATAATCTTTACGTAGTTAAACTAGGCTTAACTTGCTGTTAGATTAAACTGTGTTTTTCAGTTTTAGATTTAAGCTCAGTTAACTTTGTTAGTATTGCCAAGTTTTCACTCAAAACTATAAACAATTAACAGCTGTTTTATGCAAACAATACTTTTGTAAAATGGAAAATTTTGGAAAAATGTTAAATAAACATTTAAAACAGTAATTAAAGAAACAAAACAAATCAGAAAATTGCAATTTACTTAAAATATTATGTTTTTGTTCTTCCAAAATCTTTGTTTTATTGTTTTTGTTAATTGTGTTTTCTCACTTATAACTTGATTTTAATTGGCCAATTACACTCAGTTAAACTAAGATAATAAGTAACTTTACTGATAACTGAAAAACACGAAACATATTAAACCAGGTTTAACCAAAGAAGTAAAATTATCTTTATTAGAAAAACTCGCCCTAAGGGTTTTTTAGATAAAAATATTATTATTATTAATTTAGTTAATGTTTGGTATTGAAAATGGGCAAAATCGGTCCACGATTTCGCCTAGCCCCCATTTAAGGCCCTATTCAGAAAATGAGTTTATCGCTAATAACTGCCTAGAAAAAGCATCTATAGCGGTAAAATTCGGCACAAAAATGTTTTATGGGAACATAAATCTCTTTGTACAATTTTATAAGGATAGGCCCATAATTGACCATATCTCCCATATCAAATTTTATAAGGATCGGTCCTTTACTAACCCAACCTCCATATAAGGTCTCCTTCAGAAAATGACTTTAACGCTCATTACTTACTCATAAACATACACCTTCAGAAAATTACTTTAAAGCTTATTGCAAATATAGCCAAATACTCTTTATCAAAATTTATAGTGATCGGTCTATAATTGACCCTACACTCCATATAAGGTCGTCTTCAGAAAATGATTGTAAAGCTCATTACTGGCTATAACGCTCAAATATGACTACATCGATAAAATGTCCTCTTCAGATATTTATGAGTATCGGTCCATAATTGACCCTACCCACCATATAAGGTCCCCCCTAGAAAATTACTTTAATGCTCATTACTAGCGGCATAAATAATATTTGAATGAACAAAAATAGTTCTACATTTTAGGAGGATCGGTCCATAATTGACCCCACCACCCACGCTCATTACTGGCATTAAAATATGACTAGATAGAAGAAATTCAACATAAACAAGTTTTATAGGAACTGAAATCTTCCAACCGACTTTGATGAAGATGGATGGATAAATTAACACTTCATAAAATTACTTCAATTCTCATTATTACTGAAAATTACATAATTTATGTACAAAAGTTTACGAAGATATTATATAAGTAATTGACCCTTATATAAGATTTACTCCATAAAATCACTTTAACGCTTATCTATGGCTCCAAATTACTGAATTTGGTGAGAATCGGTCGATAACTGATCCAACCCCCCATTATCGGTTTCCTTCAGAAATTTACTTTAAACATTAAATATACAAGTACAGAGATGAAATTCTTTACAAATAATTATTGTAATAATTATTGTATGGTTATAAAAATTGGACCAAAAGAAATAATATTCTAATTCGGAAGAGCACGGTCCATAGCCTGATATTCATATTAATATTGACATATGATGATAAAATTTAACATAGATTTAATAAATGAGGAAACTGCTTCGATAATGTTTATTCGTAAGGATGTTGAATATAACACTCTTACTTGTTAAGTTTTAAAACGTAAAATAATAAATAAAAGGTATATTTTTTTGGACCAACCAAAAGTATATCGCACAATGATATGTGCATTCAAAACATATTTTTGTTGAATTTTATCCCGATATCATTATTTATTCCTTGACAAATGAAAATAATTTTGCTCATATCATTGATATTTATGGATCTTTTTTTCTAATTTTAAATATAATGTATTTCCAGACATCTTTGTATATTACTTTGATGTTAAGTGAGGGCTTGTTACAATTTCTATCAAATTTTATATAAATACCAAATTTAAAAAAAAGTTATTGATTATAAACTGATTTCCTGTAAGAGGAGTGATTTGTTAAGATTTTGGTTCTCATATAACAAGTTTGTATAGTACTTTATAGCATTATTAGATTGTTGAAATTAGTTATGAATGGTAAAGTAATATTCTGAAATGGTTCTTATTATATATGTATTGCCTATGTTCAAATATCATGAAAAAATATATTTTTTAAATAAAAAAACTTCTATCCTATCCTATTTATTTGAAAAGTTTATTTGTTATCCTAAAAAAACTCATATCAAATTAACATTTAAATCGTGAGAAAATCCATTAATTTTTAATAAACAATTTAGAAAATTTCATGCTGAAAATACAAGCATTTAAATAAAAATCGTATACAAATGTTCACATACATTCATATATCTAAAGTTTAAAGTTCGTTTGTTATTGTATTTTTCCTATCAATTCATCCATGTTGTTACTCTTTCTTTAAACATCTTTTGAGACAAAAATTAAATTGTTGACAAATAATAAAATTTAAGAATGACTTGGAAACAATAGAGCAGACAGAAAAACTACACATGTCTACAGATACCTACTACGAATATAATGATTACGATGTACGATGTGTTCTACATATGTATGTATATGTACTTTATTTTCAAAGAGTAAAAATAGTGAGTGCGTGATAAAGCACTTTAAGAAATCAAAATTTTTCGAACATTTCAGTACATACGCAAGTGAAAACAATATTCTTTTTTCGTACTTGTGAATTCTTAGTGTTATTTCCAATTGTCAATTTATTATTTGCTCTTGGTTCACATATCATATAACCATTGTGATTAACTAAAGGGGGGCTCGTTTTTTTATTATGAAAAAATACAGTTATGAACAAAACTATAGTTTTTTTTTTTAAATTTCAGGCATCAATTGTGGATAAAGATTCTATAGCTGTTTTCACTACTGTTTATAAACAAATATCAAAATAGTTCCAAAAATTAAATATTTAATATTGTACATATGTATGTGTGTGGTTTTATTCGTATACGATTTCATATATTTGAATTAGACGCCAACACGTGGTTGTTTTATATTGAGACGCAGTGCCGTGACCTTTTTTTTAATAGGGGTAAATTTAATTTTAATTCGATTTTAAAACCGATCGCATAGATGGATACGTAGATAGATAGATAGATAGATAGATAGATAGATAGATAGATAGATAGATAGATAGATAGATAGATAGATAGATAGATAGATAGATAGATAGATAGATAGATAGACAGATAGACAGATAGATTTATTGCTTGATTGATAGATTCGTAAAGTGAATGCGAAGTAATACAGATTTTTGTCTAGTTCTCCAGTTCAAAAAATAAACACGTGCAATCAAAATTTACCCCCTTCTTATCTACGCCCCTTTTGATTTCTCTACATTCGCATTTGTATTTTGTTTATAACCGGCTTTTATTATTGTATTTGTTTTATGTTATCTTAGTTTCTATATTTCATTTAATTCATGAATATTTGTTCATTTTTCGTTTTATTTCCATTACGTTTTATTCAAAGTTCTTTTATACACCAAATACAACCAACACGCCCATTCAGTACAGAAATATAAATTTCTGTATTTGTTTATATCCGTGTGTTTGGATGAAAAGGTTCTTTTTGATTTGCATTTTTTTTATTGTCGTACAATTACTGGTACTTTTGGACAATTTTAAAACTAAAGTATAAATTTGACTGAAATTATAAATAGGAGTCGTAATTCAGGAACATCTCTGGCGTCATCGGTATTATTGGTTAAGAACGGTCAAGCTTTTGTTTGTTGCCAAGCAGGGCTCTCCTGAACCAACCTGTGCCAGGTTAGACAATTTGAGTTTTTTCATACTCGCCAACAAACTTTAAGAGACAAGAAAAAAGAAATGATAAATAAAAGAATTGAATTGCAGCACAATTTCGGTGGTTTCTTAAACCCGAAGCTGTCTAACAATCGTGTAAACTTAAACACGCAAAGTTGTCAGAAAAACCTCTTACAAGACAAAAATTGTAAGTTGACACAGTAGTTCAATATTTTTTTATACATTTTACTTCCAACATAGCTTTAAACAGATAAGAAGGGTTTATTTGTTTAGTTATATTTCCAATGTCCAATTCGGTGTAAAATATATATTATCTGAGAAAGTAGTGTATCTAGCTCTATATATTCTCTAAAGTTCCATTGAAATGTAATGTGTGTTTAATTCTTCTACCAATATTACAATGGAATGTATTCCTCTGATATTAAGGAACTCGTTTCTGATACTCCCTGCCGAAATCTTTACTGCGGAATAACAAATCTAATTCAACATTATTTCTTTTGATAGTGAGTATTAAAATAGTACTTTTTCATTGTCCAGTTGGTACAATTTCGACTTATACTATTTTGCACATCCCCAATGAATTTTGTACAAGTATTTGCAAGTGTAGTAGTGGAGTATCTGTGAGTGTTCTTATGGCTGGAGTTACTGTGAATCTGAAACCATAACGCATTCAGCGTTTGTATGGACAACAACTAAATCTTAAATTCTCAACTCGTTTTTTTGTTAATCTCAAACACAGACACGGAAAGTTTAGTGTTGGAAAAAAGTACGGTTTCACTCTACAAAGTAAACCGAATCAATAAACAAGTGTGTTATTATCGTTGTGTGTAGTGACTTTTATTTTCTAAACATTTTATGCAAATTTAAGAAAGAAAACCATATTTTTTCGGGCGTCAAGAAGAAAAAACATTTTTCACTGGTCTAATAAGTGAGTAAAATACATTTTTTATTTTGCAATTACATGAGTAATTTTTACTTGTTTATTATTAAAATAGATATTTACCTTTTTTGCCAATAAACAACAACAATTTGTATATGAAAACTTACTGTGTTTGTGTGATTTTGTATAAGAATGTGTGGCGTTCATATGTTTTTAGTGTGTATGTTATTGCGTGCGTTTACTACACGTGGTTTCGAAAAACTGCGTCAATTGTTTTCTATGTTTTTAAAATTATTTTGGCCAATTTTTTTTAAATTTTTTTCCAATACATACATAAATACTTAACAATTTTTGTTGTTTTCAACTGTAATTGGAAAGAAGAACATAACCAAAATATGTCTATATGTTTTTGTATACATTTTGTTTGTATAATTTCAGCAACTATCTATGGATCTATTGTATATTTGTATTTTTTGCGATCTATTTTTAAGTTGTCAACTTTGTAAAAAAACGTGATTTTTTTCTTAATTATATTAGAGAACTGATTGTTGTTTTCACTCGAAAATGTCTGTCTATTTTTGTGTTTTTTAGCAGAATTTATTCTGAAATTATGTTTTAAAGTTTTTTAAACTGATAAGCCGGAAATAAGAAGCATAAATTAATTTTGTAAAATACTTTTAGAATTTTTGATAAAATGCGTACCTATTTATTAAAAATGATCTTGATCATTTTTAAATATTTTAATTTAGTCTATCTAATACCCAATATAAATTCTTTAACCGTCTGCATTAAGAAAAAAGTTCTTAATTTCGAAGTTTTCCGGATTTTCCACTTTATCTTAGCCAAAGATTGTCTTTCCTTTGCCCTTGCTTCCCCACTTATTTGTCCGGCGTTTACAATAACTTTTGGAGCAGCACAACCCATTTTCTTCACTACAACAGCCCAACTGTTCGGATCATTTTCATCTTATTGGCTTTATTATTTATTGGCAATTTCTCTACTTTCCACATACGAGCAGATATCATAGAGAAAAATTCTAGTCGAGTTGAATTCTTGAACTTCAACTGGACCGAGTGTTCCCAAAGAAAATTACTATCCCACAAAAAGGAATGGCATGAGATGTACTATAAGGGGGCTTATATAGGGGTAAGGGTAAATATGGGTCTATCCTTATAAATTTTAGTAAAGACATTTACGTCTACTTCAAAGTTATTAATGTAGAATTAATTCGTGTTACTATAAACTTCCAGCCATTTTCTAAAGATGAGTTTGTATCATTACAAAATTTGGCTGTGTTATTAAAGTCGGCTTTACACGATCACACAAGTAATACGATCTGTCAAAAATTTGTGGAAAAGAGTACGGATGGGATCGTCTAAACGCAGTATGTAATTAAACCATCACACATTGAGAGAGAATACGGATGGAATCGGAAAGTCGTATGGCTCTCTTCATTTTCTGAAATGATTAAAAAATCAGGGATGTATTTTTATGTAGACACATACAAAAAATGTGAAACAGCTGTTTCCATCTTACCTTGTTATTGTTTTATACCAATCGTGTAAACACAAATAATATAAATCATACGACTTTTATTCTCTTTTTTGTTATACGGATGGTACACATAGTACCCTCCCTACTAGTGTGGTGTGGGATATAATTCAAATATAAATTGTCGAAATCAGCTGATATCTTCCTGCACCGCTTTTGACGCTTACAAAAGTATAAAGTAGACCAACTTGAATCATTCTACGCGTCCAGGAATTCCACTCTTTTGTTCTTGTAACTTGCAGCACAAATTGATTTTACTTTATTGACTAGTTTATTAATTAGATCATTGACAAGTTTATTGACTTTTATAAGATATAGAATTTTGACTATTCCTTTTTGAACTAGTCCATTGACTATTGTATGGACAAGTCTATTGGATAGTCGAGTCAGTATTTTATGGTCTAGTCTACTGACTAGACAACGAACTAACTAGGGTTCTATAAATCGACTTTCGAATAATCGAACAATCGACTTTTTGTCGAAAAAAGTCGAAAAGTCGGAAAGAGTCGAAAAAAGTCGAAAAGTCGGAAAAATTCGAAAGAAGTCGAAAAAATCGAAAATAGTCGGAAAAAGTCGAAAAAAGTCGAAAATAGAAAGAAGTTGAAAAAAATCAAAAAATTGCAACAAATAGAAAAAATATAAATAATTTTTTGTATTAATAATAGTAAATAATAATAATAATAATAATAATAATAATATAATGTTAAATGGCAACATTATAAATTTTCGCTTCTGGCAACTTTATAAATTTTTAACTCTGGTCGGAAAAAGTCGAAAATAGTCAAAAAAAAGTCGGAAAGTCGAAAAAAGTCAAAAGTCGAAAATAGTCGAAAAGTCGGAAAAAGTCGAAAATAGTCGAAAAGTCGACTTTTTAATGCATAAAATATTAAAAGTCGAAAAATCGACTTTTAACTAAATGCAAAAAGTCGAAAGTCGACTTTTCATAAAATGCAAAAAGTCGACTTTTCGTTTCAACTATAGAACCCTAGAACTAACATTCCGTACTAGTATATGGATTAGTCTACTAAAAGTACAGAAAAAGGAACAATTGTACTGAATTGTGTACAACTATTTCGGAACAGATACTTGTGAGACATTTATTATCCCCTGTGCAACAGAATAATAACTAATCACTGCTCTCTGAAAACTAACTGTGATGCAAAAATAAACGGAAATAAAGCTTACAAAAGCTTTAATCTCTTTACGCGTTACTCTTACAAATATAGCACTCTCTTTATTAATCTTGATGTAAATAAGAACATATGTATGTTATTTGTTCGATTGTAGAACGTACTGTTGAATTGTTGCTTTTTTTGCCAACAATTTCTTGAACAAAACAATAACAATATCGTTAATATTATTGTTTTTACGCTCTAGTCTTGCGCCCTTTACGTTAGTACAATCAACTAGAGAAGAAAGACATAATTATAATAAAATAAAAAATAATAAAAAAAAATATTTTGTTTGTATCAGTATTTGCAGTGTAAACAGCACACAACTAATACCAAACAGTTTTCGTAGTTTTTGAAAAAAAAATTCAATACAAATTAAAATTTTGTAAAAAATAAAAGTGAAAACACGAAAAAAGTCTCATTTCAAACAAATTTTTCGCTATTGAATTCTTGACAGAGGTCATGAACGGTCACAATTTCTAAACACAATCCAACAAACTACCAAACCAACCGATACTTAAGATAAATGTACAAAAAGTGTGTTGTTGAATTAAGTTTATAATAATTTAAAAAAAAAGAAACTAATAATTTAAAACAAAACAAAAAATCATTCACTTTTAATCAGGTTTGGAGTTTACGAAATGCCTGGACGCATGGATACTGACGAAAATGGTTAGTGGAAAATTTTGTAATTTTTTGTTTTTTTTTTTCTAAATTATTTTGTTTAATTATTTGTGTACAGCTGGTAGTTAAAGAATAATAAATACATCTTAGTATCTCTATATATTTTTGTGTGTGTTTTGCCTGTGAAAATATTTGTTTTTAAATTAAATTATGAGGTTCTTTCTCGAGAGTTGCATTCATTTACTCAAACACAATTTGCATTTTGGCGCTTAAGAGATTTAAAAATTCTATGCAATTTTCTCGTTTATAAATAAACACGTGTTTGTCTGACAGTGTGCTGTCTGTGAAAGTGTTTGATTGAGTGCATTCTTTTAAAACTCGCTCTCTTAAAGTAAAGCTCAGTGGCGTTCTCAACTAAAGGGGAAAAGGCTGTTATTTGAGATAACCTCGTGTAAATTGTTGCTAATCTTGACCTGTTGTCCTTACGACAAGTGTTTATTGAAATTAAATCGTTGTTATCAGTGTTTTTCTTTCGTTCTTATCATATTCTGTATTAAACGTTTAATTATTTCAAATGTTGCTATATGCTATACATATGTACCTAGTACCCCCAGTGACGTATGTTATACAAATTTTGTAAATATTTGTCTCGTTATGCTTCAATACATGTACTGATATCTACTAGACTAAGTTCAAAGGTGTTACCAATGGAAGATTTAAAAGTATTTATTTGAAAACAATACGATTTGTTTTGCATTATTTATTAATGATGATGGTGAAATAATTAGACATTGAATGTTCAATATTCTGTTTTCTGTATTGCAAAAAAAATGTGAATTGACTTTAAATATTCTTATTTTTATGTGATTAAATTAACTTCATTAAAAACACGTGTTTTTCTTAAATCATTCAATTTAAAAATTTAAATTTTAAATATTTTAATGGTTAAAATTAAAATATAAATTATTATTAGCATTTATAGATATCCGAAGAATTTGTTTTCTACTTGAAAATGTTTAGTATTTTTCAAACTCTATAAATTTACAAATAATTCTACAGAATACAAAATTTTGCTGTTATGAACAATAATTTCCCAGGAGTTCTTTATGTATAGGAGAGGGAAAAAACTCCCCGGAAATTTGTTATTTAGAATAGGCCAGAAAATATTTTTATATTTGTAAATTTCAAAAATAGTTTTATAAAAATGGCTGTTATCTCTAAAATAATTAACTAACTTCTACATTCGTCACAATTTTTTCTTACAATTTTGTATAGTTGTTCCCATAAATCTGAATGTCCACTAATAATAGTAACATTATACTAACCTCAGACTTTTTCAGTTTGAGAAGGCTTTTTGCCCTGCTCTCTTTTGTCTTCTATATATTGAATTAAAAAAAATGAAACATTCTATGATTTTATTGTTTTTACTATAATTTTGTAGTTTATGATTTACTCATTACTGTATTTATTTTTTTATTCTTAAAAATAATTTTATCTTTTACATAATTCTATAATGCGAAAGTAAAACAATAATTTAAAAAAAAAATCTCACAAATAATATTAACTTAAAAACAAAAATAAACCGAAATTTTTAGTAATACTTATAGAAAAGACAACAGAACTAAAAATGAGAGGGCAAAAAACTTCTGTCAAAAACTTGATATATGGGAATGTATGTAAGTATGTACATTCACGGTGTATATGTAAAAATTTATACAAATTTCAAATCGCAATATTTTTTGTTACAGTGTTAATGAAATAAAATATCAACTTTACGTTCGTTAAACTGATAAAAACATGTTATAGAAAATGTTAAGTTTTTTTATGTTTCATTTTGAAAATGTTCTATCTTATTTTATACAACTGAAATATATAGATTTCGCTTTAAAATTTAGTACCTGTTACCAGGTATATCGTTTTTTGTAATTAGTATTTTTTATTAGCCGTATCTGATGAGTTTTTTCAAATGTCATAAAAACTAAGATGAAAAATGTTATTGAAAATGTTTTTAGTGGGAAATAGTTGAATTATTAGGATTTTCTATAACTTTGTAATCTTTGTGAAATACCCATTTACTTTCTCTACTTTTACATACTACTTAAACTATGTATATGTACACGGTTGTTAGATCTTACAATATTGTCAGAACATTTTTCAAAAATATCTGACAACGTTTTCAAGCAAAAATTGTAAGTTCACACGATTGTTCGACATTTTCTGATCATTTTACTGCCAGCGTTGTAAGATTTGACAAACGTATATCGCAGCATTTTGTCTTTTCTCTTATATATAGATTAGTGTCATCTAGTCTAGTCTATAGATTAGTGCCCCCGGGCATATTATCCTTGATGACAGATACCATCTTGGTGTGTAGCAATCCGGAGTACTACCAATACCTCCAGTTGGCCGGGATAAATTGGTGTTTACAGTTTACTGCCTGCTTAGTCCTTGCATAAATTGAAAAGAAGTCAGATCAGAGAACCACATAATCTGGTACTACGGGTGCCCAGTTGCCCGCAGGACTATGTCCTGGCTGGTCAGTTGGTTGAGGTTCCTTCGGGATCCACGTAGTAGCTGTGGTTAAAACCCAAATTCAGAAGAAGAGTGAGTTGCTATTAAAAAACTGATGTAAGATAAAGTTAATATTTCGGGATAAGTTCGGTGCTGTTGCCGAAATGAAAGATACTCCACAGAGGTGTGACCGTGGGACTAAGCGTGGGATATGCGGGCGTCACTCACCCGTTTACCTATAATAAATGTGTCGTAGGTTTTTCTCTTATATACAAATGATACCATTGAATTTTCCTTCCTTGTCCAGATATGTTCAGAGTAAACTCTGACCATATCAGAATTAACACAGTGTGTCCCTGTTAATTAAAAACAAAGTCTCGGCTTATTTGATGAATTCGTACTTCATCAGACACCATCTGCGTGGTTGTAAATGGAAGTGATGTTTTAAATCTCGGAAGTTCAGCAACGGGACAGCAATGGTCAGAGATTAGATAGCTCAAGTACTCGAGCAAAGCGCTTATATATTGACAAGTGTGCCTTTGGTGGATTAGTGTTTTAGGTCATGAATTTGATTTTTACCACAGACACTGGTCAAGGAGCGTACAACAGGTCCGGTGGAGACCTACATAGGTGTATTCCTCCAGGATTTGATTAAACTTACTTACGCCTTTTTTTCAATTGTTCACTGTTCTCTACAATTTAAAATTTCCATTTGCCATCCCTGCTTGCAAATAATCTTAAACTATAAAGTTAAATATAACTACGCCACTGTTTAACTCCAAGATATAAATACAAATTTGTATCTACCGGCATTTTGAAAACCTTCAAAATCTTTTCAAGAGTTTATCTCACTGTGTTGTTTTTTGCTAAAGCTTAAACTTTAAGAGTAAACAGAGAACAAAAAGCTTTCAACAAATTTATCACATGGGGTTGTTAAAAGCTAACTAAGAAAACTTTAACAAATTGAACTAAAAAAGAAACGACAAAATAAACCCCCACTAACTTAAAATAAACTTACAGAAAACGAAAAATAAAATAAAACGAAGAAAAACACCAACACTTGTAGAGAATAGAAAAAGCAAAACAACAACAAACCACCTAACAGATACAACTCACAGTGTAACACACAAACATTTATATTAGAGACAAATTAGTAGAAAATAAAATAATGAAAAAGAGATAAAAATTAGAGTCGATTCAATAGAGTGTTTTCTTTTTTTTTTTTTGCAAGAATGTAAGAGAATTTTGAGTAAAAGAGAACAATTTAAATAAAATTTTAAATTTTCTACCTACTAGAGCACTACTACCACTAAATTAAACTCATACTAACATAGAATTAAGAGAAAAAATACTATTGTTGTTGTTGCTCATATGGCTTTTTGTTGTTTTTATTAATGTGTTTTTTTTATTTTTTGTAAAATATAAAAACTTGTACTCGTAGATTGTGTGATGCCAGTTCGATCTGCTAATCCGATACGCGCAAAAAGTTTGATACGCGACAATTTGGAGAAACAAGCCTTAATAAATTCATTACACTCCAGAATGCCAAACATTAAAGTGTTTTCGGGTACATCGCATCCGGATTTGGCCCAAAGAATTGTCGACCGTTTGGGTATCGATTTGGGCAAAGTCGTAACGAAAAAATTCAGTAATTTGGAAACATGGTGAGTAAAAAAAATTAACAAAAAAAAATTAAATAAAAAATAGAAACAAATCGAAAACAAAGAAGAAAAAGAAAAATTTAACTGAGAAAAAAAGTGTATAAAAAACTCAATAAATATTAGTGAATATAATAAGAAAATAAATTATAAAAATTAATCAAAAAATTTAAAGAAAAAAGTGTGTAAACTAAGAAAAAATTATACAAAGAAGAAGAAGAAAAAATCTTAAAAACACGTGAACATTTAGCAATTGAAAAAATAATGTATGTGTTTAAACGTATGTGTGTATATTAGAGTTTTTGTGTATGTGAGAGACTGTGTTAAAAAAAGTATTGTTGTTTCTGTTGCTGTTACTGTCAAACTGACAAATCAGAAAAGCACATGCAAACAATTTATCATACCAACAAAATCAACGACAGGCTGTAGAGTGTAATTTATTTAATTATTTTTTAATAATATTCTTCTAAATGGACAATTTAATTAATATAAGAAAATTGCACAAATTTGTCTTTTAAATAAAAGAACCAACAACTGTTTCCCAGTTTGTTTTTGTTGTTAATCATAACAACAAATACACTTGCACAATCGAATGCATAATGCTCAAACACAATCAGACAGACAGAGCCACTTTTTAGCGTCAAGGATGTCTATTGCCCTTGCCAAAGTCTAATAAAAACACAAGGTGTTGTTTGTTGTCTTCTTTTACCTTACTTTCCATTACCATGTTATTCAGTAACTTCAATCAATGGTAAAGGGAAGAGCTGTATGGGGTTTAATATGGTAAAAGGTTCTGTTCTGTTTGGTGTTATTGTGTTGTGGTTGTAGTTGTTGTCATATTGATTTAATTCATTCATTTTCTTATTATTTTTTATTATTCTCTACATCATTATTGACTGTACCTACTGCTATTAATTGTAAAGCAAAAAAAAAAAAAAACAAAATGCCCGTAAAAGAAACAATTGTTCTTTGTTAATTTCTTTACTACCTTAACATACCTATCACTCCCTTTCTACTGTATTTCCATAACACTATTAACCCTTACCCTTCCTTTTCCCTTTTAAACTATCAACAATTGGTTTAAAATAGGTACTTAGTTTAACAATTTGTTTAATTTTACTATTAATTAGATTAACATGTCGAGAATTGATGCCACCAAACAATGGAATTAAAGAAAACTTAAAAAAGTGTGAAAAATACTGTAAATTGTAATAACTAACCAAACAAAACTATCAGCAAAAACAACAAAAACTTTGTAAAAAAAACTGCCAAAAATCATGTGCTTTTTTCGGTGTAGAAATCACACAATAAACAAATAATAACTTAAAATAATTTATCATAATTTGTCTGCTAAAAATTTATCAATTTTTAATCATATTTTTTTTTAAAAAAAAAACATGCCTACATTTTTGATTTTTTTTGTTTTTTAGAGGTTATAAAATATTTTTTTTCTTAAATGTGAACAATTTGGCGTTTTTTGTGAAAAATTCAATGCTTTTTAGGGGGGCGTTATAAAATCTGTAAAATATGTACCTAGATCATTAAAGTTAATTGGTGAAAATAAATTTAAAAAATTGCTGTTATAACTTCAGTGATAATAGTTATAATTGAATGACTACTGACAGCTGTCAATTTGAATATTTTAAATACAAATATCTTAATCAAAAAACTATATCTCAAAAATCTAACATCACTCAAATGTCCTCTGAAACTTAGCATAAAGTTATGAAAGCTAGAGTTTCTAAGATGTGAGATATATACATTTGTCTTTTAAGACATTGTTCAAATAATATAAAGGAAAATCTTTCTTTAAAGGTTCTAAGGAATCCTACCACGTTACGCCTCATCTACATAAGAAACTCTATAAAGATAGACATACAATTTTAAGACCAGTTAAACAGTTTGGATGTTCTGCAAGAACGGTAGAGTTGTGGAAGTATTATAGGTTTAACAGTATGTAAATAATAATGTAATGAGGGAAATCATTTTAGTTATAGTACTAAAATTTTGTAAAATCGCTCAGGAGTGTCTGGCAAGGACAATTCGCTGGAACTAAGGTATTAATGGCCCCTACTCAACATTTCAATTTGTATCTAAATTTTCTCCGTTTGGCAACTTTGGTATTCTGCATTTCGATTCAACTTTTCGCCACATAAACAACAACTTACAAAAACGTAATTACGATCAAAATGCAGAATACAAGCAATCGTAAAGCATTGAAAAGAAATTGAATTGATTCTTCTTTTTCTTACGATTCAGTTTTTTGTTGGAATACCTTTTTTTGATCATTGCGTTACTGCATGCGTAAACGTTATCGAAATGCAGAAAATGCTTCATCAAGGCTTTTGAGAAAAACTTTATCCTCAAATAATTCAAGCAGATTATCGATAGCGGAACTGTAGCGACTTATACATTATTTTATATTAAAAAAAAACTATTTTGCTTACTATTGTCGATTTCCCTTGGGACAAAGAAAAATAGTACAGAAATTTTCCCTAATAAGTGTCTGATTGGCAATTGATTCCAATGTATTTTCTATTGCATTCACTACATTTGGGAGAAAGCAATATTGTCGACTTGTTTTGATAATACGAGTTTATTTTTGGTAGAAAATGGGTTTACATGAATGATAAGTATTGTTCCAGGATATACAGATAATAGCCCAATCATAAAGCAAAAGAATGTTAGAATTCCTTTGGTTGTCATACCAAACTTAATTCCTGAATTGTCGTCAAAAAATCCAAAGCCCTGGGAGTTACTCCGTTTTTAGATGCGGAAGAAAATGATTTCGCAAAACAAATTGGAACATTTTTGCTTTAGCGAAAACGACTCTTTACAATTTTAATAGTCTAACCAAACTAATTATAACGTATTGCTGTTTCGAAAGAAAGAAAGAAGGCTTCTGCTAGACAACTTGATCCCAAAAATTAATTAACAATTGCCTATTGCTTAAATATTATTCAAATTTATAATCACTAGAAATCAATATGACCGCTGCAAATTGACAACACTTATTTTTATTATTTGTTTTTTTAGTTGCGCTCACATTCAATACAGTAAGAAAAAATGTATATATTTTATTATATAGTATTTTTTACTTCCTTTGCTTCAGTTTATATATTTTTTTCAAAACTCTTTAATAATGCGCGCGCATTTCTAATATTCTCTTTATTGCGCTCTATTTCATTCTCTTTATTGCAATTTAAGTTTGTATCATATGTGATAGGTTGTATGTAGAGGTATTTATTGTTGTTTTTAAAAAGTATGAATGAGTTAAATAATATTTGGAAAAGGAATAATAAAAAATGAAGACAAAATAGTGGAAATGAGAAAATAGTATCGATGAACAGTAACGGTTAATTGATGGTCAGTTATTTTCTCGTTTGAAATATCAACTCGTTTGAAATGTCAACATAAAATATGACAATTGAAATGACAGAAAGATGAAAAAGAATAGAATGATCTGATATGTGGGCAAAGTAGGGTAATTTGTGGATAAAACCGAATGATTTTTTTTTGGATCAACTAAGCCTACAACTGATTTAAAACAAATCTAATGAGTGAACAAAAATAGTTTCATTTTATGTTGCGATGTAAACAAACTAATCACAAAACTGTTCTTTTAACATGATCCACGACTTGGTCGTATGAAATGCAGACTATTAAAAAACCAAAAAACAGTCTTTGAGTAACGTATCGCTGACTAGGAAGTGTTTCCTATTGTAGGCTTGGAAATCTACGACAGTATCGTTTCTCTCAGATCCTCATTACTGGTTGTATGATTTTTAACGTCATTTCCGTTGTATATCAGTTTTTGTAATGGACTGTATAACGTTCTAAGGTGGACTGGAAAACATTAAATGTAAAAGGTGGAGAAACTATTATTCTATATCTTTCATAACTCGAATAAAAGTTTTAGCGATATAAAAACTTTCGATGATATCGCTTAGAGGGGCTCTTCTCAGGGCCTTTGGTTTTGTTAAAATACTTGTGGTGTTAGTGTTAAAAGCTTCTTTCTTTGTTTTTTTTCCTTTTCGTTTATGTAGGAAGTTTCCATGGCTGGTTTTAACTGAGCGAAATTTACGCGATCGGATATTCCTGAAAAGCCATTGGCTTAATTTCGAGATCATTTGTCAATTCATTTATGGGAATTTAATTTCAAAAGGTAACTGAAATACTAACTGGATGATTTACTTAAAAGTTAGATTCCTGGCTTAATTTCGAAATCATTTGTCAATTCTTTTAAGGGAATTTCATTCCAGAAGCTTTTTCCCATTAATTTTCATATTACATTTACAATTGTCTTCTTCTTCTTTTATAAAACATTCATTGTTTTGATAACAAAAAGTGACGTTTTCTGTTGTTTTGCATGGCAACACAGCGAAGTTTAATCTTCTGTTTGATTAACTAATCTGATTATTAATTGACAATTGATTGTCAACTCAAAAACTTACTCTTACTGGTTTTTAACTTGTAATTAACTTAATATTGCAAACTTAGATACTTTCTTTACCATTGCATGGCATTTATCGAAGTTAGATCTAAGTATCTTGGAAGTGATGTTATTCCGGAAATAACATTTCGGTCTAACACTGATTGCAAGATTCTTAGGAATTACGTTCAGGAAACTGAGTTTCTAAACATTGGAAAATAATTCATTTAGTGAACTTTTTTTTCACGATAAGGAACGCTCAACAGGCCCAATAGCTGACTATGGGTATATCGTCGGATTTGATATAGTATACATCCTCCTATGAAGCTAACCTAGATACTTTAAAATTCAACATTGAGATTCTTAAAAGATCAGACTCCGTTCATTATTCACAAATGAAAAGGAAGTTATGCCATGAAATACATGTAGATACTCATCAGTACATTGAATCTATCATGGCAATAATGATTTATGGGTTAACTAAACTTAGAACTAAAGGTTATAAAAACCACCTATTCAGATTAAAAAGTTTAATTTAGATTAATAATGTTAAAGGTATTAGCCGAAAATCGAAATAATTAGCAAATGGAACTTCTGACAATTTTGAATAAATTAAAAAAGTTTATATTATAATTAACCAAGATTTAATTGAAAAGTTTGTTAGTTTTCGTAATATATCATATCAAACAAGTTTTTTAATCCAATACAATACAAAATCTCTAACCTTTTTTCTCTATTAAATAAAACCAAATCATCTAAAAACATGTGGTTTTGGAAACAAAAATATTAAAATAAATTTTGTATACATACATTTATATACAAATAGGTATAGTTTTTTTTTTTAACAATTTACCTCCAACATTGCGTTTTACATACATTCATATACTGAGAACACAAGTATATACATACTAAATATTTATTTAATTTTTATGTTTTTTTCTCGACAAATAAATGTAGACAATCCCATAGAAACCATATGACTGGATAGATAGATAGTAGTTGTAGTAGTTTTCTTGTCTTTCTTGCTATATCTTTTAATGTTTTGATTTGGCTTCAAGCCAATCGAAAAAGAATGAAATATTCAGACATACATACATATGTATATACCTACAACATTTTTAAACATTTTAAAGAAATAAAAGAACAATCAAACAATATTTCTACTTGAAATACACAAATGCGACACATAAAAATGCTCTATAGAGATAAAGAATATAATCGGAGAATCTATTTATTATTGGGTTTCTATAAAAAAAAACGAAAAGACTTAATAGAAAAAAATAAAAAAACAATAACAAAAACAGCTGATTTAAAAGAAAAAACACTGGCCCCTTTTTTGTTTTTTTTTCTTTAATTGAATTAATAAAATTTTACTACGCGTTTAAATATTGTTTGTATGTTTAGCTATCGCTACGACCAACAACTTGCCAGTCAATAACCTAAACAAATTTTATGTTTAGGTTATTATCATCATCAAATATCGCTAGAAATTTTGTGTGACACACTGAGATAAAACAATTAGAAGTGTTTGAATTCATTTATGTCGATTCTTATTTATGTATATGGTATTTTTAATCGTTAAAACTACAATAACTTATCTGGTTCAATCTATTTCATATTTTGGCTACATGGTCTAAATATTTAAAATCTCTAGGTTCCCTACATTAGTTTAGTTTTAAATTTGTTGCCAATTCACCGATTTGGTGATCGGAATACAGTCTTTTGGGTAACAAATTCATCAGACAGACAGACGGACATAGCTAGATCCTAATGGAATCTTATTCTGTATATACACGGTTGTTAGATCTTACAACGTTGGCAGTAAAATGTGAAGAAAATGTATAATAACAGTGTCAACTTACAAATTTTGTCTTGAAATATTGCCAGTACTTAATGCAAAAAGAGCAAAAATGTAAGTTTGGACGATTGTTAGACATTTTCTGAAGATTTTACTGACATCGTTGTAAGATCTGACAATCGCGTATTACGGCTTTAAGATTAACTAATATTTCAATGTGTTACAAACGACATAGTGTAATCAATATACTTTATATTAAAAATACCAAAAACTAATCTTAAAAATTAATATTTGTTTTTAATGAGCGTGTTTTTTTCAAAAACTTTATATTTTTCAATCACATAGATAATTTTTGTTGGGTGTTAAAACTTTTTTTGTATACAATGACATTAACATTAAATTATCGTAATGATAGATATGTCTGTCTGTCTGTCTGTCTGGTCTAACATATGTATATACAGTGTCTATGTGAATTGCGTATTTAATTTAAATGTTTATTTTTCTAAAATAAATGTGATAAAAAACCTAATTTACTTTTAAATCATATTTGTTTAAAGAAATTTATAGATTATTATGGTTGTTAGATTGACAGGGCTGGAAAACAGGTGATTTTTAAATATTATTGCCTATTCAAAACAGTGTTTCGTAAATAAATACTTAATTAGTTTGATTTTATAGTGAAAACTTTGTTATTATGAGAAAAGTCATTAGTCTTCTAAATATCTACAGGTAAACTAACGAGTAATCAACTTTCCCATTTACTTATCTTAGCTAGTGTAAACAATTGTCTATTTGCAGTGTCTATCATTTAAAAGAGTAATATTGCTAGTTAGGCAATACTCCAGAAATCAATTACAAGTCAAGTATTGTAATTTAAAGTAAAATTTCAATAAAAGCTCCTTAAATATGTACCTAAAACATAAAAAAAAAAATCCTATGTCAGAATGTGTTAATATTCACTATTTCTATACTAATAGACTAACAAAGAAGTGTAAAAATGTTTAAAAGATTTAAATATATGAATAATTAATAGAAACACAAAACAGATCTCAGTATCTATTTGCATTTTTATAACTAATGAATAAATAAATAAATAAAGAAAACTTTCCATCTCTGGTTGGTAATTAAATTAACCTTCTTTCCTCTTTATTACCTTCCAACTACGAAAACTCTAAACACGCGCTCTCTTTTTTTTATAACAATAAATAAATGTTAACAACTGTATTAAATTTCAAAAAGCGTTAGAAATTAATGAAATTTTAAAGATTTATAAAAAGTTAGGAACATATGAACATTTAGTACCCATAATACTCCTTTTTCTCGCCCATGCTGAAAATTTATTTGCAAACATTTTAGTTTCTTCCACACTGTGAACTGAAAAAGAATTGGGAAGCGATATTTGAGCTCTTAAAACTTAAAATAAATCACCCCAATCGCCAATTAACATTTCACTTTTTTCGTTTACTTTTTGATCGTGCAAAAAAATTTCCCTGTGAAGTTTGCTGTTGTGAAATGAAATTTTGTAAACATTGAACAGCTGTTGCATACAAAATCGACTATTGTTTGCAACAAGTTCATGTTACACATTCGTAATTCAGTTCTGGGTGAAGGAAGATCGTTGTGTGTCATTTGGCATTATCTATTAAGGGTAATCAGGCCGCCCTCTTTGCTCTGCCTTCGAGAGTTTTACGTTTGATTTAGTATGTGGCATCGAATAACAATACCGCATTATTGTTTTTTCGAGTTTTACATATTAATCATATGCTTTCGTATTTATAACCGAACTTTTACTTTGATACATGGTGGAATATTGGATTTAGCTGGAGACCATAAAACTCATTAGCTAAGTGTAAGCGATCTTACTTCCAGTACAAAGGTATAGGTCATTTCTTGGACAAGGCTTCTTGGATTGTTATCCTGGTACTATGCTCGCTATATGCAGCGCCATTTAAATTTTTAAATTCCAAAAAAAGTTCAAGGGATGGGAGTGATCCCATCCCACATGAGATCAACTTTTCTCATTCTTATTCATTCGATCATAAAGCTACAAAAGTAATTCTTAATATGATTCAGTTAATTGGCATCTAGTGGCAATATTTAAATCGCTAAATTTTCATTTGAACGATAATATTTAGTGTCCCAGAGGTGAATATCCAAAACCGAAAGGTAATAATGTCTTAAAAATATCTGGGATTTTTTGCGATCTTTGTAAATATTGGAGCTGTATAAGTTGAGCTTATATTCCAGGGTCATTTAGCACGATTCAATAGCTCAACATTTAAAAGAATTTGTACAGATTCGTACTAATTTGTTATCGTACGATCCTCTAGGTTAATTTAAGCCAGAAATCCATAATGTCAGTGTAACATTTTCTGTATGACGGTAATTTTTAGAGAAATCATATTTGACATGTAGCGCTTGACATCGAAAATGGAAGACTCAACAATTTAAGACTTATCTTGTCAAATTATATTAAGTTTAAAAAGCTCTAATAATGACGCTAAACGGACAACATTTTTTAGTCTTTTTAAACTACTACAACAATAGTTAACAGTAGCAAATTGCAACAACAACTAATAAGTGCAAAATGTGAAAAATGAAACACGCGCAAAATTAAACTCCTACCGTTGTTTTTGCTTTTGGGGCCACTTATTGCGCACTCCTCCCAAAGTCCCCTTGATTCTAACGATGTCTTTTAAACTGTCTCAAAACATTTTCTTATCAATACACACTATCGTTATTGTGATTATAAAAAGTTTGTAGTGAAAAAATAAAATATTTGTACAGAATGTGTTTTTTTCGTATTAGAAATTCATGAACAAGTTGTTGTACAGAGACATCATGTAGGCACTCAGACAGACACACACACAGATATCAATGTGCAAAAAAGCAAGTAAGCAAAACAACAAACAAATAAATGAAAACAAGCAAATGTGAAAGAAACAACACTCAACTCTAATAATGACCATCATTGTGTACGTCCGTCTCTTCGGCTAAAATACTATAGGTCTGTCCACTGTCACCCCTAAGAGGTGGTATTATGTTTTTTTAAATTGATTTTTTATTTAATTTTATTATTGTTGTGGCAAGCTATGTAATTCTTTCGCTTTAAGTAAAAAGGCTCTACTGCAAAAATAAAAAAAAAATAATTTAAATTAAACTGTGATTCCTAGAACTGAAAGTTTTATATTTAAATAACTCAATGAATATCAAGCTCAGGTTGAAATTATTTATTTCTTTGTATATATCTTGACATTGAAAGGGTTTTATATTGTAACTAGCATACCCTGGGTGCTTCGCTACCCTAACTATGTTCAATATCGTAAAAACGAAAAAGTACAATAATCTCTCTCAATAAATTCTCATTTAATAAGGACCGTGTGTTCCGGTTAACCATTATAAAAAATGTAAAAGGTACTATTTGAAAAATAGAAAAGTATCAAATAATTCCTACTTACAGAATATTATTCAGTCAAGACCATGTATGTTAAAATTAATGTTCCTAGGTTGAATAATTTAGAAAATTAAAAAAGTACAATTTATGAGATAAACAGTACTAAAAAGTTGTCTCTTAACGAATCTTATTCAATGAGGACCGTGTATGTTTAATAATCATGTGTTTTGAGTTCATATTAACGAACATACATGGAGTATCATTTGAAGGAAGAAAAAGTACCAAAAGTGGAATAAATTTTACCTAAGTGGAAAGTACTAATAAAAAGAGTACACTGTTTCCCCTTTTTGCTTAGAAATATACTCTTTCGAGAATTAAGTTTACAAAATATTCCGTATTTAAATCTATATATAACAGATAAAACTCAAACGATTCAAATCTGCATTCATTTGTTCCAGAAAAATAGTGCATTCAAAAAGTACCAAACAATTAGCTTGAATTTGGTCCTATATAGGCCTTAGTACTCGAATTCCAAAATAATAATATTATATGTGAGCAAATAAACTACTTTTTTCATATTTTATAAAAATTGGCCCATAAGTTTGAAAAAAAATTTAATTTCCCGTTTTTTCTTTTTGGTACTTTTTTCCTCAGTGAAATAGCAAACATTTTATCAGAATAAATATTACAGAGTTAGTCCGTAATTTAATAGGAATAATTCAATAAACCTAAAAAGTTTTCTTAATGTGCTAAAAAAAAGTACCATAAATACAGTTTTCTCTCATTTACACCCAAAAAGGACTGAATTTTAAAAAAGTACGAAACAGGTGTCTCATAGTTATGAGAGATGTATCCAAAATATTAAGAAAACTTTTCTTATGTTAATTAGTTCAAAAAAAAAGTACCAGACACCCGTCTGCTCATTTAAGGAGTAGATACAGGTGCATTTAAAATTTTTCTTTTATCACTAAAATTGTGTAAGATAATTAAGAAAACCTGTTTTACCCGATTTTCCCCTTTTTACCCGTAAATGTGCAAATTTCCAAAAATCCCTCCTTATTGGATCTACATTATCAGAAACACATCTACTGTCAAAATTTCATGATTCTAGGTTCAGCCGTTTGGGCTGTGCGATGATGAATCAGTCAGTCAGTAACGCTACTCTTTTATATATATATATATATAAGTAGATAAAAATAATTAAGAACTGTATATGTATACACGGTTGTTAGATCTTACAACGTTGGCAGTAAAATGTGCAAAAAATGTCTAATAACACTGCCAACTTATAAATTTACAAATATTACACTTACAAATATTGTCAGTCTGACACCGTTGCAAAAGAAAAATTCTAAGTTCAGACGATTGTTACATATTTTCCGAACATTTTACTCACAACGTTGTAAGATCTAACAACCGTGTATCACTTCTTTTAGTTTTACCGCAGACTTACAAAAGGAATATTCCTGAGAAAAGTAACCTTAAATTAAACAAAAAATATTAAATTCTCATCTATGAACCTGAAATTTAGGTTTGTTCGACTATATAGGGTCCATAAATTAACTAATAAACTTTGTATATAGGATAAGTCATGAGTTCCAGATATTGATTGTATATCTGTCAAGAACTCATGAAATAAATCATAATCTATATACACAACTAACCCGATATTAGTCAAACTTTTAACTTAATCTATTCTTTTGAAGAACAACATTTGCCTTTATTATAGTAGTGCAAATGGAATCGAATTAGGATGTCTAAAGTTTCTATAGATAAACGAATGGAATATCATTTAAGCATTGATACTAGCTTTCTGGAGAGCGTTGGAAAATATACGGAATCATATTGATTGTACAGTTGAATTTATCAGTTTGTGTCTAGTTGTGAATTATAGAAATTATACAGTTTACGATTAGACTGTGTTGGATAAGAGCAGTCTAAGGGTTCTGATAGGATTCAATTAGGACTTTTGTCAGCAAGTGTAATCGTAATATATCGGACTATAGCTATTTATGTTAAGATGCAGAGAAACTATGATTGAACATATAATATACCACTGTTGTTGTGTTGGATAAGAGCAGTATAAGGGTTCTGATAGGATTCAATTAGGACCTTTGTCAGAAGTGTAATCGCAATATATCGGACTATAGCTATTTATGTTAAGATGCAGAGAAACTATGATCGAACATATAATATACCACTGTTGTTGTTGTTGTAGCAGCAGTGTGGCTGGGTTGACAATCCTTGGTCGTTGTTCATTGAAGTCCGAGTCGTTCCGGTACGAGGAACCGATTGTCATGGGAACGATATGCCACTGTCTTAACAGTCGCATACTACTAGGGTTTTATTAGGACAATTCATTCTACAGTATTTTATAAAGAGATTCATATTCCTTTAAACTTTCTTCTTTAAGGATTTGTTTCGATATAACTTCCAGGTTGTAGAATTTTTGGGTTGCACTGAGAGGAGTTGCATCTTTTTATGGTGTATAACCTAACATAACCTAAAACTATAAAGATCCTAAACATTGCTGTGTAGGTGTTGATATCATTCTCATAAAGCACATGCTTCGAATGTAAAAAAAGTGTTTTCTACTTAAATCTAGAGAAGCTTAAAGACCTATTAGCTAAATTTGTAGACTTCATTAGGTCCATAGACTTGAAAGACTTGAAATTAGAAATATGGTTTTTGAGAGTTTCTTTGCCCAGCATTTTCTTCTAGTTTGACAATTTCTATAGATATTTAATCGATTACATTATAGGTCGTTAACTAGCAACGGTTTTTAAGATATTTCATATGAAAACTTTTGTGACAGACTGTATGTTAGAGACAACTTTGTATAAGAGAGGCAATAGAGGGATAGTTATGAAGAAATATAAACAAATCACATATATTTTTTGTATTCGTCGTTTTAGGGTTACAAAACATATTCTTCTTTGAAACCATTCCTTTAATTAAATTCTATTTGTGTAATTGTATCCTGTATTTTGTTTATTATTTAGAATTAATTTTTAGAAATATATTTCCATAGTTAAATTACTACATATCTAATTGCATACGCGTTAAATTAGCTTTTGGCAAATGAGAGTATATTACTCTTAATATAATATTATTTTACTCTTTTGTAGTAAGTGTAATTTATATATGTACATATTTAAATATGAAAACATATGATTACATATTGTGTTTGTTATATGGAATGTCACAAAAAGCAAGCGAAAAAAATACAAAAAAAAAAACGTGACAAATACTTTGTGAATAGAAAAATGTGTAAAAATGTTTATTTAATAAATTCACTTGTTAGATGATGATGTTAATAATATTTATAAAGATGAAGAGATTCTTTTTTGTTGAGAATATTAAAGAGCCTACTCAAAAAACAGCTGTAAAGAAAATAAAAAATTAATTCCTCTATTTATTTAAGCGACTTTAGTTTTATCATACCTACAGTTAGCTTATGTTAATTAGCACATGGTGATTGTTTTTAATTTTAAATATTTAGAAAATATTTAAATTTAAATGCAAAAAAAAAACTGTTCAAGACAAGCTAACAATATTAATTTTACTCGTAGACATAAATGTGTTGATTTTTAAATGAAAATAATAAATTTTCTAAAATATGTTAAAAATTGATTTATACGTTTAAAATAATTAATCAAATTTGGCAACACTAATAAAAATCATACACTTTTACGTATGAATGATTATGAAAATTAATGAAAAACAAGTAGATAATTATAGGTGGCATAACCTATCATTTAATACCCTATACTAAAATTGTCAGTGTAGGTGACTTGTGTCTATGGGAGCATCTTCACTGAACTAGTTTTAGACTACGTATAGCGTTATTTATAATCCAGACTGTAGATTAATCTATAGTCTAGAATATAGACTAATTTATAGTTTAGACTATAGACTAATTTATGGTTCTGACTATAGACTAATTTTTTCTGATAAAGATAATCTTCATTCTTTGGTTAAACCTGGTTTAATATATGTTTCATGTTTTTCAGTAATCAGTAAAGTTTCTTATTATCTTAGTTTAACTGAGTGTAATTGGCCAATTAAACTTAACTCTATCAACTTAATTAATTAATTAAACTTAACACTAACAACAAAAACAATAAAATAATGAATTCGAATGAAGAAACACTTAATATTTTAAGTAAAAAGTAATTTTCTGATTTCTTCTATGGATATTATTACTGTTTTAAATGTTTATTTTTATTTTTTCTAAAATTTTACATTTTACAAAAGTGATATTTGCAAAAAAACAGCTGTTCATTGTTTATGTTTTTGACTGAAAAGTTGGCAATACTAACTAAGTTAACTGATCCTAGATCCATAAGTGAAAAACACAATCATCGGTTAATGTCCTCCTAAATTTGTTCCGAGTTTAATCTCACAACAAGTTAAACCTAGTTTACTGAGTATTAAGAAACCCGCCCTTAATATACTAACTTATAGTCCAGGCTATAGACTAATCTATACTTCAGACCGTATACTTATATATAGCCCATACTACAGAATTATTTATAGCCCTACTTATTAGCTTATATATAGCCCAGACTATAGACTAATAGACTCACATATAGTCCAAACTATAGGCTAATCTATAGTCCAGACTGTATAAAAATCTATAGTCCAGACTATAGACTAATCTATAGTTCAGACTATAGACTAATCTATAGTTCAGACTATAGACTAATCTATAGTTCAGACTATAGACTAATCTATAGTCCAGACTATAGGCTAATCTATAGTTCAGACTATAGACTAATCTATAGTTCAGACTATAGACTAAATTGTACTCTATAGTTGCCTAGCCTAAAAATAAGAACACAGTCCAGAAATTAGACTAGATATTAGTGTAGACTAGAATAAAATACAGACTATATACTGAGCTTTAGTCCAGACTAAACATTTAACAATAGTACAGACTGTAGACTAAAATATAGTCCATAGTTTAGACAAACAAAATTTCACACTGTACTCTATATAGTCCAGACTACAGCCGTATTTTTTCTAAACGTTATTTACGATTGTGATTTCAACAGCTGATTATTTTATTTTTCATGAATCATGAAAAACATCCTGAGACTCCATACAAAAATAAAAGTCGTTCATATGCAAGATATGTAATTTTCTGAATTCGCCTTCCCCGGGGCCATGTTACCTTGGTGAAACCTCTACCTTGGCGTTATTGCAATCGCGAGGAACAGAGGGGTTTTTAAATACCTCAGTCTGGCCGGGATTATAAATTGGTTACAGTCTACTGCCTGGCTTAGTCCTTGCATAGATTGAAAAGAGGTTGAACTAGAGCACCACATTATCTGGTACTACGGGTGGCCAGTTGCCAGGACTATGTCCTGGCTGATCAGTTGGTTGAGGTTCCTTCGGAATCCACCTAGTGGCTTTGGTTTAAACCCAAATTCGCGGGAAGAGTGAGTTCCGATTAAAAGACTGATGTAAAGTAAATCAATATTTCGGAATATGTTCGGTGCTGTTGCCGAAACAATAGATACCCCACAAAGGAGTGGCTGTGGGACTAAGCGTTAGAAATGAGTTGGTATTAATTGTATAAGGTACGGGATGAATGTGGGTTACGGCGGGTCTCACCCACCCGTCTATAGGCCCAATCCATATACAAAAATTGCCACCTGAGTTGTTCATTAAAGGATTCAGGCGCGATGTTACCATTGTCAAGTCTACCCAGTGGATGAAAAAGGCCACCGTGGGATAGGGCATCATGTACTCACTTAAAACACTTCGACATTCATTTCTGAATTCGCCATTGACTTCACTTTGTTATATTCTTTGCCTTGATCCATATTGTATGAAAAAGTTTTTTGAATTAGTCAAAATAACGATATGCAGGGTGTAATAAATAAATTTCTGTTTTATTTAAATCATAAATTTCTACAAAACTAATAATACACTATTTGCAAAATACAAAATTTGTTGGGTCATAAAGCCAATAATAAACCTTATTAAAGATATCTTAATCTTAATTATAATCAATTTTTAATTATAGTTAAAAGAAAATTTATTAGAGTTGTAATATTGTTTGTTTGTTTATTTCATTATGTTTTTGAATAAAATGCTAAAAAATATAATTAGTTTAAATTAAATTTAATTAATTTTTTCTTATAGATGTTTGTAAACAAAAGAAAAATAGTATTATTTTATAAATTGAATTTTGTTAATTTGTTTAAATCACTACAAATTTTCTTAATTACACAAAAAGGTGTTTAACAGCTGGTGCAATTTATCATTTAACGATTTGGCTTCTTGTTTATTAAGAAAAAAAATTATTTAAAAATTGAAAGTACAACAACGACAATAATCATTATCATTTGTTGTTTTAGCATAAAATTCTTTGCTATTTTTTTTTCATCACTCGCTAGTTGGGCACTTGGCCAAAAGGATTTTTTCTTTAGCTGTTTTTTTATCGTTTCAAAGCTTGCTATAGTTGGACCACGTAATATGTATTTTAAAATGATAGATACGTAAATTGTATAGTGCCAATATTATCTTTTCTATTAATCATAAGATTTTGTTCTATGATCTGAGAGTTTTATTTTGTATTCATGTACGATAAGTGTTAATAAAAGAACAGATATCGGGCAGACACTTTTACTTTTTAGTTGTTTTAAGCTGAATGTTAATTTTGTTCTTATTGAATCTACATAGAAAATGTATTACTTTTGTTTAGTTATTAAGTTTGTAACATATTGTTAATGTATTTCTCCGATTTATAATATTATTTATAATATTGTAGAATTGATAGAGAATTTATTGACCTAGAGTCTAAGTTTTCGATCTTGTCAAACATTCTTGAAGACAGTCATCTAATGGACACTATTTATAGCAATCAAAAGTCTTCGAAATGTCTTTTAATCTAAAAATAAATTAATTCTGATGTTAATCCCCTTTTGATGTTTTTGAGTGCAAGATTAAACTTCACAGTGTTGCCATACAAAACAACAGAAAACGTCACTGCTTTCAAAACAACGCATGTTTTTTTTTTTTTTTAAAGAAGAAGACAATTGCAAATGTAATGTGAAAATTAATGAAAACTTAAATTTAAAACAAAAAAACATATTGTGAAGCTGTTTTTCATTTTTTGCTCAAGTTTAAACCACCTCCAGGGGCGCTTAAAATAGCAAATAAAATTAGCTGATTGAGGGCGGGTTTTTCAGATAATGATAATCTACATTCTTTCTTTAAACCTAGTTTAATACATGTTTTCTGTTTTTCATTAAACAGTAAAGTTACTTATTATCTTAGTTTAACCGAGTGTTATTGGCCAAACTTAAGTTATAACTGAGAAATCAATTATCAAGAACAATAAAACAATGATTTCGAAAGAACAAAAACTTAATATTTTAAATAAATTTCAATTTTCTGATTTGTTTTGTTTTATTTATTATTGTTTTAAATGTTTATTAAACATTTTTCCAAAATTTTCCATTTTACAAAAGTATTGTTTGCAAAAAACAGCTGTTCATTGTTTATGTTTTTGAACGAAAAGTTGGCAATACTAACAAAGTTAACTGAACTTAAATCTAAAACTGAAAAACACAATCATATGTTCAAGTCCACCTAAATTTGTTCCGAGTTTAATCTAACAACAAGTTAAGCCTAGTTTAACTGAGGAGTAAGAAACCCGAAGATTAATTTTAATAACGAATTTGTACTGTGTTTTTACAAGTCGTTGCTATTTTAGTGAAATACATATTATTTTTCTCAAACACTACACGAACAATTTCAAAAAAATGGCTAATATAATTTAATGCTTGAATTCTAACTATTCCGTCAACTATAAAAGCAAAGTGACATAAAATATGTACAGGGTTTAACGACAGAAGATGTCATTCGACATTTTTTGTAAACAGAGATACACAAAAAGAAATAGAAATATCTTAAAGGAAAGCAATAGAGAATTAGTTAAGTGCTAATTGTTGATCTTTATATATTCTGTAATTGGCTGCAGAACTAACAAATTATAAAACTAATTGAAACCCCCTTTAGGAATTCAAAATTTTTTTGATATATGTATTTCGTAAATTTTTCTTATTAAATAAAAATATATCAAACTATTTAGTGTGTTTTTTCACATTTAATATCATTTTATAATTTAATTTCTTTTTAAATCTTACGTCAATATTACATTTTTTATTTGATTTCTCTTGTGTTCGATTATTATTATTATTTATTTTTTTTTGGTTAATTGAAGGTTAAACATTCCAATATTGTTATTAAATATTTTTTAGTTTTTTAATATAATTATTTCGTTTTGTTTTCTTCCTGCAAAGATAAACAACAATGGCAATATTGCATGTAAGAGACATTATATTGATTTGGTAACGTGACGTTTATTTAGGTGATTATGATGATGATGATGTTAGCGGGTACGTTTGTCTGTCAGAATGTCTCGTTAGCTTTTTTTATATTTTAATTTAACGTTTAAATATTCTTAAAGTGCAAATATATTTGTATATATATTCATGTAATACATAAATGTTGATTTCTCTATCGATCAAACTTTTTATAGACATTTTTTGACATTTAAAAGTCTTGGTGAAGAAGAGTAGGAGGTGGGGAGGGTGGTTAGTTTTTAATATGAAATAATTAATACAAATTTCCCTTTTTTTGTTAAAAATAATAATTCATTAATGCACATGATTTATGGCAACAGTAAAACCTTAAAATGTTTGATTAAAAATATTAAGATAGTTCAGTTAGAGAATACACCTATTATTTGATTATTTAGTCTAGTCTATAGTCTAGTCTGTAGTCTAGTCTATAGTCTAGTCTATAGTCTAGTCTATAGTCTAGTCTATAGTCTAGTCTGTAGTCTAGTCTGTAGTCTAGTCTATAGTCTAGTCTATAGTCTAGTCTATAGTCTAGTCTATAGTCTAGTCTATAGTCTAGTCTATAGTCTAGTCTATAGTCTAGTCTATAGTCTAGTCTATAGTCTAGTCTATAGTCTAGTCTATAGTCTAGTTAACTGAGTGCTATTGGCCAGTTAAACCTAAGTTATTAGTAAGAAAACACAATCAACAATAAAATAATGAATTCGGAAGAAGAAAAACTTAATATTTTATGTAAATAGTAATTTTCTGATTGGTTTTAATTAATGTTTTAAACGTTTAATTTAATTGTTACAAAATCATCTGAACTTAAATACATACATACATAACGGAAAAACACAATCATCGGTTAAAGTCTGTCTAAATTTGTTCCGAGTTTAATCTAAAAGCCAGTTAAGCCTGGTTTAACTGAGTAGTAAGAAACCCGCCCTAAAAATACTATTTTTGTTACAATGTAGTACTATATTAGAATTATAGTTTTCCATGCCTGTAATGAAGTCTAAAACAGAGAAGAAAATCTAAAATCTTGTTAAACGAAGTTTAAATACAATAGACTTGAAGCTAAATTTAGAGTATAAAACAACTTTGTTTTCGATTAAAAATACGTCATTACATAATTTATAACAAAAATATTTTTTACTTTTAGTGTTGAAATCGGTGAATCTGTACGTGGCGAAGATGTCTATATTGTACAATCTGGTTCCGGTGAGATTAACGATAATTTAATGGAGTTGCTGATTATGATCAATGCATGCAAGATTGCCTCAGCATCTCGTGTAACAGCTGTGATTCCTTGTTTCCCATATGCCCGCCAAGATAAAAAAGATAAGGTTAGTTAAACCACAATAAATAAAACAGGGATTTAAATTACAAAAAATTTGTATTAAATTAAAATACATTATAAAAGTGTAAATTATTAAAAAAAAAGAGAGAACGAGAAACAACAACTACAACACTAACTGTGAATTTTCTGGATTAATATGTTATTTTACAAATTATTATTTTATTTATAAATTAATTTTGGTTTTTAAGTTAAAATTTGAGTTTTTTTCATATTTTAAAAACAATTTGTTTTTCCCTTTTTTGATTTATTTATAAAAAAACTAAATAAGTGTTTTTTAATTTTTTAATTCTAAAATTTCTGTGTATTTGTTGAAAATGCTTTTAATTTGTTTTTGCATTTTGATGTTTTAAAAAAAAAGCAAATAGTAAGAAAAACATTTGAATTTCTCCAAAAAAAAGCAGGTAACAATTACAAAACAAATGTGGATGAAGATAATAATGATAAATTATTATGATCTAGTAGTAAAGTTTCCTAAACTATCCTGTTTTATATTAATTAACTTTAATTTGTTGATTTTCTTTAGCTGGCTGGCTCAGATGATGGCGGTGAAAAGCGTTTAAAAAACTTCGATTGGAAATTTAGGGTATTATTTGTTTCAATTTAATTTATTTTTGCCATAATTTTTCTTTTACTTTAAAAATTATAATATTTCGGTGAATAATAATAATAAACAGTGATAATAATTAATCTCGTCTCATATTCAAGCATATTTTGTACAAAATTTTTTTTGTTTATTATATAAATTAACATTTCAATTAATTAAGTATTAAATTAAATAATTTGATATTAGTTTAACTTTAATTAAACAAAAGGTAATGTTTTATAAAAAGTTTTGTTTGTAATAAGAAATATTTACGTACACATTTTCATAAAGGAGACATTTTTTGGAATTTTCAAGTTTACTTTATAATAGTTTAGATTAAATTTTAAATAATACTATAGTCAAGTCTTTTGGCTGGTTTCTAGTTATAACTATACTTAAGTCTGGACTATAGCCTATACTATTGTCTGAATTACAGTTTTGTTTATAGTCTGGTCTTTAGTCTGAGCTATATATTGGCTTATAGTCAGGACTATAATCTTGTCTATAATCAGTCTGCCCTTCAGACTTGTTTATAGTCTAGCTTGAACATAGACTTGTTAGTAGTCTAGCTTATAGTTTGGACTATAGTTTAGTCTATAGTCAGAACTATTATCTATATAGGACTATAGACCAATCTATACTATAATCTATAGTCTAGACTATAGTTTTCTATTTATTTTTTATTATGGACTTGTTTATGGTCTACACTTGTGACATGTTTATAGTCAGGACATTAGACTTGTTTATAGTTTTGAATATAGATGTGTTTGTAGTTTAGTTTATAACCCTCACTATAGTCAGGTCTATAGTTTAGTCTATGGTCTAGGCCATAGCCTGGACTATTGTCTAGTATATAGTCTGGACTATAGACTTGTTTATAGTATGGACTATAGCCAGGATTAAAGTTGTAGATATAGACTTTAGTCTATAGTCTAGACTATAGTTTAGTCTGTAGTAGTCGAAAAGTCTGAACAATAGTCATTTTAATCTTTACTATAGACTTGTTTTTAGTAAGGACAATAGACTTGTTTATAGTCTAGATTAAAGACTGGACAAAAGACTTGTTTATAGTCGTGAATGTAGATATGTTTATAGTCTAGATTATAGGCTGGCCTATTAGTCTTGTTAGTCTTGTCTACATATTGGACTATATGCTTGTCTATAGTCTAGTCTGTAGTCTGGATTATAGTATTTTTTTGTAATTCTAGACTACTGTCTCTACTATATTCTTGTCTATAGACTTGTATAAAGTTTATACTTTATTCTTGTCTAAAGTCTGTATTATAGTCTAGTCTATAGAATAGATTATAGAGTTCTCTATTGTCTGGACCATACTACTTTCTATAGTCTATTATATAGTCTTGTCTAAAGCCTGGATTATAGTCTGAGATGTGGTCTATAGTCTAATGCTTTGTCTGGACTTGTGTGTAGTCTATAGGCTAAACATAACACAAATTGGATTTCTAACACAAAATATGAGCAAAAAAAGCCTTAATGAAAGTGTGGACTTAAAAGATTCTAATTAATTTTTCGTGTGTTTTAATTTTTTTGTCTTTATATATTTTGTTGTTTTTTTCTTAATATTAAATTCATTATTAAACTATAAATTATGCATGTTTATATAATATATTACAATATTTGTTTAATATTTTATAATAATTTTAATAATTTCCTTTTCAGTAATAATTTTTGCAATGAAATGCACACATCTTAAAAAATGAAAAAATTTGAATCAAAATTATTCGATTACAAAAAACAAAAAAAATTGTACAAAATTTGCTTTAATTTGGCTTGAAAGAAAATTCTTAAACAAAATTCGTTTTTAAAAATTTTTTTTCCAAATTATCTTTTTCCACATTTGATTTGTTGTTCTTAATTTTAGTTTTTGTTTGTCGCAAGAAATAACAATAAAATTTTGAACAAACTTTTAGTTTCATTGCAATAACGAAATTTTTTCCAAACATGTTATTTGGTTTAATTAATTTGTGACGTCTTTGTACTAAATAAATTAAAGGGGATTTTAATATTTATTTATTTTTTTTTGCAGATTATTTACATTTACATATTTATACATACATATTTACTAAGTTTTTCTTTTAATTAATTATTACATTAATTACTTGTGATATAAAGTGTTGTTTTTGTATTTAGTGTCCTTAAATGTTTTTGTATTTTGGAAGTGCATTTTGTTTTCAATATGTATTTAAAATTCTTTTTGGAAATTTTTGATTTAAAAGTCACTGCCACTTGAATACCGCATTTAAAATTTGAAGAAAATATATATATTATATACGCAACAAAGTACCTCAAAGCTGTTTCCTATAATTATTTATTAACTCTATATATTTTTCTTATTTTACCTCAAATTAGGCCCTTCTGTGCAAATTTTTCATATTCGATTTGTACTATTTTACGTGTGATATTGTTTCATTCTGACGTCTTTTTAAAAAATAATGTTTGTTTATTTTTAATTATTTATTGATCTCTAAGGTCATCATTTCTTAAGATAAGCTTTGTTTTTCTTTTATTAATTTCGGAACTTAATACACAATTTTATTTTCTTAACTAAATTGTTTAAGGAAACTCATGAGGTTATTTTTAAAATTAATCAGTTTTTCTTGTTTTTAAATAAATTTTTTTCAAACGTTTTAAAAATACAAATCAAAATTTCCAAGTCTTTACTCAAACGTTACCTCAAAGTATACCTTTCGGAAATATTGTCTCCTTTTGGGACTGGACTATTTTAAGTCAATAGTCCAAACTATAGCTTTCGCATTATTCTAGACTATAATAGTATTGTCTGGATCATAGTTCGATATCATAGCCTTGATCTAATATTTACAAAATTTTACACTCTATTGTTTTGACTACAGCAGTACTTTAGCCTAGTACATATTTTGTATTATATTATGGTCTATTGTGTGGAATATGACCTCTTCTATCGTCTAGTCTATATTCTATTCTCTAGTTTAGTCTATAGTCTAGTCTATAGTCCAATATACAGTCTAGTCTCTAGTGTAGTCTATAGTCTATTCTATAGTCTAGTCTATGGTCTAGTCTATAGTCTAGTCTATAATCTAGTTTATAGTCTAGTCTATAGTCTAGTCTATAGTCTAGTCTTTTAGACCCCTTGCGGGTCTATAGTCTAGTCTATAGTCTAGTCTATAGTCTAGTCTATAGTCTAGTCTATAGTCTAGTCTATAGTCTAGTCTATAGTCTAGTCTATAGTCTAGTCTATAGTCTAGTCTATAGTCTAGTCTATAGTCTAGTCTATAGTCTAGTCTATAGTCTAGTCTATAGTCTAGTCTATAGTCTAGTCTATAGTCTAGTCTATAGTCTAGTCTATAGTGTAGTCTACAGTCTAGTCTATAAGCTAGTCTATAGTCTAGTTTATAGTCTAGTCTAGTTTATAGTCTAGTCTAGTTTATAGTCTAGTCTAGTTTATAGTCTAGTCTAGTTTATAGTCTAGTCTAGTTTATAGTCTAGTCTAGTTTATAGTCTAGTCTAGTTTATAGTCTATTCTATAGTCTATTCAATAGTATATTCTATAGTCTATTCTATAGTCTAGTCTATAGTCTAAGTCTTGTCTATAGTCTAGTGTATAGTGTAGGCTAAAGTATACTCTACAGTCTAGTTTAAATCATTATTCTAATCTAAGGCCTACCCTACAGTCCGGTCTATACCCTGGCCTGCAGTCTAGTCTAAATATATACCTAGACTCAATAGCCTAGTCTGATCTATAGTTCGGACTATAGTCTATAGTCATGGAAAACTTCCGATATATCTTGCTAAAGCGTTGTAATAAATTTGACTAGTTTTGAATCAAGTGTGTTTAACGATTTATTTTATGAAAATATGGGCTTTAAAGTACAGAAAGTAAAATTTAATTTCAAGTTTGTTTAATTTGATAATTTTATTTTATTTTTTTAAAAAGTAAAAATCCTTGAATTGAATCCTTGAATCCTTGATCCGCCTTTTTTAATTATTCTCACCAAAAAGAAAAGAAGCCACTAAGCACGTTAGATAAGAGCCTTATATATAACTTTATGTAGTCTCCAAAGAACCTTTACCTCATCCTCTATTATATCCATTAGTCCTGAATTTCCAACATTCCTGAGTCCACCTCCTCCGCCTCTTTGGTTCTATTCTGTTTCTTTTCTTTAGTTTTTTGTGTTAAAACTCTATTTCTGAACTTTATGTTTCACCTTTTTTCTTTTTTTACTTTTCTTTCCAAATGTCTTTTTAGGAATTTTCAGCTAAACAATATACTGTGAGTAGCTAAGGAACTATTTAGAGGTGTCCACCTGAAAACGACATTTTTAATTAAAACAGCTTTTATGTTTCTTTTTTTCGATAATAAAACTTTTAAGCTTTTTCTAAAGAAACAAAATTCTAATAAATTTCAAAAAAACATTTGGACGCGCTGTTTTTTTCTCTTTTTTCTTTAACTAAATATTTATTTTCTTTAGTTCGGTTTGATTTAGTTAATTGTGTTTTTTTCATTAAACATTTTCCCAAAATTTTTGATAAACTTCCTTTTTAAAATTAATATCTCAGTACATATCTAGTTTGTATGAAGTTTTGCATGTTTATTTAAAATATAATTTTAAATAATTTTTTACTAGATTTTTCCTAAGTGTTGTCTTATAATGAAAAAATACAAAAAAAAACTACCACAACAATTTAAAATTTCAAAAAATTTCCCAATTTTAAATTTCCCCTGAATCCACACACACACCGTTTTTCTAAAGCACTTTTTTGCATTTTTTCCAAATTAGAAAATATGTTTCACCTTTTTAGCACAAATTTATTATGAAATCAATCTTAATTTTATTTTATAAAAACAAAATTTTAGTCAAAGTAGTAGTTTTTTTATAATTTAAAATTAACTTATATTTTTTTATAATTTATGTGATTTGTTTTAATTTTTTCTAAAATTGTTAATTTTTTTTGTGTTTGATTACAAATTACTTTTAATTCAAAGGGTAAATTTTAAAATTTTCTCATGGTTCTCATTGGTCAGTCATCATTTGTCAGCGTCTTTTGTCATTATTAATGAGAGAAAAATATTTAAAATGGTTTTTTACTTAATACTCGTATTTACTCGTCAGTCAAATCATAATACCCATTACAGAAATATCATAAAGAAACGTTTAATTTTATTTAATAGTTTTAATCATTATCTATTGTTATATTAATTAACGTTTTTCTTTTTTCTTCTCGTTTCTTTTTTTCTATTATTCTTTTTATTTCTTATAGAGTCGTGCTCCCATCTCGGCGAAATTGGTTGCAAATATGCTATCAGTGGCCGGTGCAGATCACATTATAACCATGGATTTACATGCATCACAAATTCAGGTAAGTTGTTTAAATTTATTCTCGAAATCAGGACACTTTTGTGTAGAAAATGCACATTTTCTTTTTTAGTTTTTCAATGTATTTGTATAACCTACGCCACTTTAGTGGGGATGGTATATTGGGTTTGTACTAATGTATGTAACGCATTGAAATATTGACTTTCTACCCATCTGGAATCATTTTCTGAATCGATTTTGCAATGATGTCCATGTAAACTACTACAGTTCGCAATTTTCAAGATAATTTAATAAAAGGTTTCTTTTGACGATGGGACGAAGCCTATTGAAAATTGTTAAAATTGGTTCATTCACCTAGCCCCCATGGGCTCAATGCCCCCCTTTGAGCCCATAATTATGTTAAATTATGTTGCAGTATCTCTACAAAAATCGGCACAAATTAGTTTTGTTAAAGTAACTGAATGTAATAACTGGTAATTTTCGTAATGATCGGGCTTTATTTGAACCTAACCCCCATACAAAGTACACTTTAAAAAAATAATTTAAAATGTTTAAACACAAGTATCTCGATAAAATTGTGCTTTAATATCTGTCAATATTTATAAGGATTTCCATAATAACCCCCCATATAACTCCTCCTTTAAAAAATCTTTTTTTATACTCTCCGTTTGATCCTAGCCCCCTTACAATTTCCCCTTTAGAAAATAATTCAAAAATTAGTTAACGCAAGTATCTCCTTCGTGAAAAGAGTATGAATGTCGAAGTGCATTTCTCGAGTACCTGGAATGTTGCCTTATCTCACGGTGATACTTTTTCAACCACCGGGTGAGTAAAAAATAAACAATTAAGCACGTCACTTTGTGTATCTTACACGCAGGTTTCAATTTTTGTACATGGATTGTGCCAGTCCATGTACAAGCATTTTGTTTGAGTACTCGAGCTATCTAATCTCTGACCATTGCTGCATCGTTGCTTAATTTCCGTGGTGTAAAACATCACTTCCGTTTACAACGACTCAGATGGGACGGCCTCTGTTGATTTTGCAACAGCAGCTAGAGATGTAACCGGTAGACCGAAGACCGAATTCATCAAATAAGCCGAGACTTTGTTCTTATTACTCACAGGGACACACTGTGGTAATTCTGATTTGAACAGAGTGTAATCTGAACATATCTGGACAAAAAAGGAAAATTCAATGGTATCACTTGTACATGATATCTTTCATCCATTACCAGACAACCCAGCACACATCTCATTTATCCGACACATTCATAAGAGAAAACATACGACAGACACATTTTTTATAAGTAGACGGGTGGGTGAGGCCTGCCGTACCCCACATTCATACAATTAATATCAACTCATTTCCAACGCTTAGTCCCACAGTCACTCCTCTGTGGGGTATCTGTTTTTTCGGCAACAGCACCGAACTTATACCGAAATATTGAATTTACCTTACATCAGTCTTTTAACCGCAACTCAGTCTTCCCGCGAATTTAGGTTTTAACCACAGACACTACATGAATTCCGAAGGAACCTCAAACAACTGACCATAGTCCTTCCGTCAACTGGCCGCATTGGTATTATTGCAATCTAGTCCCTGAGATTGCAATAACACCAATGTAACATTCCTCCGGGGACGGGAGAAGGGTATATATAAGTTTCTCATTCCGTTTATAATGTCTACAATATAATTTTCCGATCCTATAAAGTATATATATTCTGGATCCTTATAGACAGCGGAGTCGATTAAGTACGTCGATATCAATTTTCGGAAGACCTCATTTATCTCAGTCATTAATTCTATCTAAAATACTTTCGAGAAGTTTCTCTTCAGAAAAATCGGTTTATAAATAACGTAGATAAGCAAAAATCTAGACAACCTCTGAAAACGAACGACCAGAGTCATACTCGGCCAAAGATTGTCAACCCAGCGAAAAACCCTGGGGAAAAAACTTTCGGTTGATACAGCAGCAACAACAACAATTAGACAACATTTAGACTGTGCTTGTTTGTGGGTATGTTGTATTTGCTGGAAAATAAGAAACACTGACAACAACAACGTTTAGTCATTCCCACGACAATTAGAGCTACGCTCCGGAACGACCAGATTCTCAATCGGTCAAAGATTGTCAACTCAGCAACAGTTGTATCAATCGGAAGTTTTTTTCCCCAGGGAAAAACATCCGGTTACAGCCAACCTGTTACAACAACAACGTTTAGTATCTGTTGTTTTGAATTTATTTCTTTGTCACAGAGATGGGAAAGTATTTATATACGTAATGCACTTTAACTTTTTTGTCGACGAATTGTTAAAATATTTTGAAATTTGGCAAAATAAAAAAACAACTTAAAAGCTTATTTTTATAAAGTAATCCACATTTTTTAAATAAATCTTATTACAATAAGTTAATACACGATAAATCAAGACGACATCAATACAATGGTAATTTGAGCTTGGAAAAATGTAAGTTTATCTTTATTTTCACATAAAAAATGGATAGTCATGATGTTTTGGTTTTCAGAGTACTTAAAAGAAATCAATATTAAAAGAATCTTCCTGTGGGTAAAACAAAATTTTGCTGGGGAAACGTTAATTTGGCATATTTATATTAATATATTTTCCATATTGTAATATTTTATTGCTAACACTAATAAATGTGTAATCAAAAGATAATAGGAGAATAACTCCAATATATCTTCCAGACGATTATCTGAAGATATCTTCTTATTTTCACCATGCTGATTATCTAGCAATGTCTCTTTTTTGTCTTCTAGGAGTATTGCTTTCGTATTGCTTAGAAGTATTCCCCTGGCCGCACAATCTCTCCCGAAGTAGGTATCTTCCGCAATACGAATATGATTGTTGCCGCAATAATTTTTTTCTTCTAAGCAATACGAATTCGTATCGTTTTCATATCTTCTTGCTTGTAGGGACTTTCTTACTTGTTTGGTTTTGAAATCGCTTTTTAATAGTACCCAGCAAAAAACGACATCTTAATCACATCTAAAGATGCGATTATATATTTTTCGCTTTTATAAACCAAATATTTCATTACAAATGAAAACCCAGTTAAAAGTGAGGAAAGAGATGTAGAAAAGTCACTACAAAACATATTCGAAGTACATCAAACTTTAGCGAAAAACCAATGAAATGAACATAAGCATGTCATTGAACGAATTCGGTTTATTTTTGACATCCAAATATCGGAATTTTATTGCACCTATGAATAAGATTGGATGTAGTTCATAGTTGTCAAAAATGAACGACATCCTCCCAATGACACGCTAATGTAAAGTTCATAGGTTTTTCACCAAAATTGGAAGTACTTCAAGTATGTTATTTGTGGTGAAAATTCTACTTCTTTTTCCTCACTTTTTTTGCTGGGTTTTAGCTATCAATTGCAACGTATAATTACAAAATCGATCAATGTTCTCAATGTTAATGTAAAAATACTTTTTAAAAGTAGTAGAATAACAAATAAAACATTGAAACTTAATACCCATTAAAGAGATTATTATCACGAATCAATTCCCCAAACAAATACATATAAAACAAACATCGATTTAATTTTTTACATATCGATAGCAAAAACTCTTTATCACTAAAATATTAATAACATAATTTTAATTTTGTATTTAAATGAAAATTAACAATAAATTTTTAATTAATAGAAAATTTAATATTTTAATAATTTTGCCTTTACACTTGCAATTAGCTTCTTTAGTTCTCCTTAGTAACAATCGGTACTAAATTAGGTGGTTCGGGTATTTTACCAAATGATTCTTCTGATTCACCTGAAGTAGCACTTATAAGTTTAACACGTTTCGGTATGCAACTACATAAAGAGGAAGCTGTTATGGATTCCTAAAGAAACAGAAAAAATAAACAAAAAAAAAACTTTTTTTAGTTTAAAAACTATATATTTAAAGATTATTATATAAAAAGAAATATATATATATATATATATATATATCTCAAGTCTGTTGATCTATAGCTTGCATAACGTTATCTTCAATCTCATTATCATAACTACTTATTTTTTTAATGAACTTCATAGAGCTTGGTTCCAATAACAAACTCATATTGGAACTAGAATTTTCTAAATTATGTTTTGTTAATAAACTTCTCACCGATACTTTGGCCAATTGATTACACAACTCCTCTATTCTTTCATCTTTTAATTTCAATATATTCTCCAAATGTGTTATCTTTTGCTGAGCTGTATTAACAAAACCATCCTTGGCCTGTGATTCCCTTAAAACTTGTTCGTAAATTGAAAACAAAATCATTTTCTGAGGCACTTGAACAATAGCATCACCGATTTTCTTATTAACGGTTACCATCATAATGTCATCGTTTTCGGTCCACAATTGTTCTTGTTCATCTGGTTTATCACCTTTGCTCTTTTGCGTTTTTATCATAAGCATTAGATCATACAATAAAGCCTCTATAGCTCCTGCCACACCTTTGGATAATTTATCCAGCATGTTTTTACTCTGCTGTAAACCCAATTTGGTTAAAACTTTATAGTTGAAAGTCTCCCAATTGTTTAATTTCAGTTGTGTATTGTTACGTGGTGGATAGTTGTGTAGATCTATGAGTTTGGGATAGAATGTTTTAAGTAAATTTGCTACGGGTAAAGCATCGGAAAAGTCGCGATTTAAGTTTTTATAGGTCACTTGTAGTTCTTGAAGCCAACTTTTTAGTTCATTGAGTTCTTCGGTTGTTAAACGTTTGGGCATTTTACTTTATTTTTAAGATGTTTAATTTGGAAATTTTAAGTTTTTTTTTTTGATAAAAAATATATTTTTTATTGACAAATTAAATAATTTTTATTTTGTTTCGTACTTTTAGAAGTTTAATTAAAATATTGCTAGGATTTTTTGTTGATAATAATCGCTTCAAAAAGTCTCAATAGGGGTTTCAAATCAGTTCAAAAAATTGTTCATTTGATTATGGAGTTTCATTATTTTGAAGCTTTTTTACCCAAAGAATACATATTTGATTGTTTAAAAATTGAATTTTATTTTCGTTTTATTACAGGGTTTCTTTGATATTCCCGTGGACAATCTGTATGCTGAACCAGCCGTTTTGAAGTGGATTAAAGAAAACATTCCAGAATGGAAAAATTCTATTATTGTCTCACCAGATGCCGGTGGTGCTAAGCGGTAAGTTAAAAATAATGAACTGTAGAACTTAATTGAAAAAATGATAGATAGATAGATAGATAGATAGATAGATAGATAGCTAGATAGCTAGATAGCTAGATAGATAGATAGATAGATAGATAGATAGATAGATAGATAGATAGATAGATAGATAGATAGATAGATAGATAGATAGATAGATAGATAGATAGATAGATAGATAGATAGATAGATAAATAAATAGATAAGATAGATTCTCAAGTTCTTAAAAAAATTACGAAATAAGAAAAATAAATCCTTTTGTTTTCTTTTAGTGTTACGTCCATTGCCGATCGTCTCAATGTTGAATTTGCTTTAATTCACAAGGAACGTAAGAAGGCCAATGAAGTGGCTTCTATGGTGCTTGTCGGTGATGTTAAGGATAAAATTGCTATATTGGTCGATGATATGGCTGATACTTGTGGTACAATTGTGCATGCTGCCGATCGTTTAGTTGAAGCAGGTGCTACTAAGGTAAATATTTACACATTGTTGTTTTTATTAAACAAATTATATTATTAATTTTTCGTTTTTTTTTTTGCTTGTTCAAGGTCTATGCCATTTTAACACATGGCATCTTTTCGGGACCAGCAATTTCACGCATCAATAATGCTTGTTTTGAGGCTGTGGTTGTAACAAATACCATACCTCAAGATGGTCACATGAGAGACTGTCCCAAAATTCAGGTGAGTTGAAAAAGAATCCAACTATTCTATTAACAAATTTAATAACAAATATTTTTTTCTTCTACTTTTCAGTGCATTGATGTCTCTATGATGTTTGCCGAGGCTGTGCGAAGAACTCACAATGGCGAAAGTGTTTCTTATCTTTTCTCAAATGTTCCATATTAAGAACTACTTTAAAACAATATAATCTTTTTTTTAATTTTTTAAATATATTTTT